>NC_079222.1:15049806-15212306 GCF_029633865.1 Lampris incognitus | reverse complement strand
AGCGATAAGCTTGTCCCCCCTTCATGCTGGCTGCAACTCTGCCCTCATCACCTCATCAATCATCACACCAACTGTGCCACTGCAACTTGGACTGATTAATAAACTGATCCACGTATCTACATACCATCTCACCTTGAGATTTAGCGACTATCTATGCACAGGCAAGCATACTAGAATTCAAATAAACACACATGCATGTCCTGATGCAAATACACAAAAAACACAAACAGATACTAATATCAATGCACACAAATGTTCATTTGCTTATGTGGGCAGACCTTAGACTGGTGAGTTTTTCTCAAGATCTGACACATACATTTTAAAGAACCAGTAGCCAGAAGAAAGCAAAGCTGAACATGTAGGGAATATATAGCAGTCAGATAAGATTAATGTCTGGCTTTGGCCTCCACAGGTACCATCTATCCATCCACTGTCCGAACCACTTATCCTGCTCTCAGGGTCACAGGGATGCTGGAGCCTATCCCTGCAGTAATTGACCGGCAGACGGCGAGACAGCCTGGACAGGCCACCAGGCCATCACAGGGCCGACACATTCACACCTAGGGACAATTTAATATGGCCGATTCACCTGACCTACATGTCTTTGGACTGTGGGAGGAAACCGGAGCACCCGGAGGAAACCCAGATACAGGGAGAACATGCAAACTCCACACAGAGGACGACCCAGAATGACCCCCAAGGTTGGACTACCCCGGGGCTCGAACCCAGGACCGTCTCGCTGTGAGGCGACCTTGCTAACACTGTGCCACCATGTGCCATTCCATAGGTACCTTTAGACTGAAACCGAAGCTAAGTTGGGACCTTTAAATAATTCCTGCAATTACAATTGAGATTTCAGCATATACATCAAACAGTATAAAGGCGGTTTAGTAGTTCGCACTGTCGCCTCACAACAAGAGGGTGCTGGGTTAATTTCTGATTTTCCAATTTCCATCTGTGTGAAGTCTGCATGTTCCCCCTGTGTTTGGGTGGGTTTCCACCCACAGTCTAAAGGCATCTGTGTTAGGTGAACTGCTCTCTACAATGCCAATAGTTGTGAATGGTCTTTGAGCGACTGTGTGTGTGGTCTCCGTGATGAACTGGCGACCTGTCCGGGGTGTCTTCCTGCCCTCCTCCTAATGCAGGGATAGACTCCAGCCCGTCATGACCCTGAATTCCTGAACTGGACAAAGCTGGTACAGATAATGGGTGGATGGATGGATGGATGGATGGATGGATGGAGTATAGTAAAGTCTCACAATAAACCATGCTATGGACTTCATCAGATAAACAGGACTGATTCAGAATAATGTGCCCTCACCCTCATCTAACACCATTGTGAACTGCTGTAGCCGAGGACAGCAGGGCTTCGGGAATGTCGGTGAAGACAATGTGTCTTCAGGCTCAACAGGGGAATTGAAAGCATGGCCTTTGAATTGAGGATGGGGCTTGTTTTCAGTGAGGGTGGGGGAAAAACATCCGGGTATATAGGAGTTTTCTAGGTAATTCGGGCCATTAAAGAGTCGGGATGGCCTTGGGGAGAACAAAGCTGTCCAGAAAATGTGTGTTTTGTGTGAGTGAGTGTTTGTGCACATGTACAAATACGCTTTTATGGCGATATGCATGACCCATCTTTCTACCAGTGTTTGCAAAGTGCTCCTATCCCAGCCATAGCATGTGTTCAGCTGCATATTTGATGAAATATTAGCAAAAAAACCTACAAAATAGTAATATAAAATAACACACATACACACTGGACTGCACATTAACACAAAAAACCCACAAAAACACCACCAGATATATATCTTGAATGTGAAAGAAAATGCTCATTTTCATTGACATTTGGCTCTTTGCGGTTATTTCTGTTGCAAGACGGTTTTGATTGATAAATCCATCCATCCATCCATTATCCAAACAGCTTATCCTACTCTCAGGGTTGCGAGGATGCTGGAGCCTATCCCAGCAGTAATTGGGCGGCAGGCGGGGAGACACCCTGGACAGGCCACCAGGCCATCACAGGGCCGACACACATACATACACACACACACACATTCACACCTAGGGACAGTTTAGTATGGCTGATTCACCTGACCTACATGCCCCAAGGTTGGACTACCCCGGGGTTCGAACCCAGGGCCTTCTTGCCGTGAGGCGACCACGCTAACCACTGCATCACTGTGCCGCCCTGATTGATAAATGTTATCGATCATTTTTAGATAAACAAAGAAACAGAAAATTGACCTCTGTCACCAAAGATCTTGGATAAATGCTGGGTAGCTGAATTTCGCGCTACTCTTTCATACCCAGCTTTGAGCTGTGAGATCACCTCTAATCCAGCACACATGTAGGTCACCTACTACACCCTCGTACATCTGCCATAAACGAACATGAATGCAAAAAGAAAACAATGAACCCCATTATAGGACAGTCCTCTCCGAACACACACACACACACACACACAACTGCACACGGCGAAACACCCCCCCCCCCCCCGCAGCAGTTAAGCCACGCTCTAATTTCTGTCTTGGTTTACTGGGACGGGGGGAGAGTATTGTTATTGTTATTGTTATTGGTATTGTTATGCAAAACAAGGATCCACTGACATTTGAGCCGTATTAGTGCTGGACTACATGACTCCTGTGCAGTTATATCTACTTGGTCCATTATTAGACTGTCGTCTGTGTCTGACGCTGTATTTACTTTATGAGTCATTTTGCATAATCTAAAAAACACAAGTCATTACAGCTCACACACATTTAGGAGGAGTAACAGAAGGAGGACACTAGTGTATGGACATACTGTATTTGTTGACATGTACATTGTACATGTAAATGCAGTAGATTCTGATTTTGGCCTTTTTACTGTTAATGTCTGCTGCCAGTGACTCTGGATTAGAGTCAAATACCTCATTTTGTATAACTACATCACATACAGTCATGATAATGCATGATGTTTATGTGCTCGAGCGTTTCATCTTCTTTTTTTTGCCTTTTAAGCATCTTTATGGTTAGCTACTAGAGGTCAGACTAAAACTTTATAAGATGTGGCGACATGAAAAAATACACTTCTCATGTAGCACCTATGCTTTTGTATGAGAGTGAGGGAGGAAGAGAGACAGACACACACACAGACAGACACACAAACACAGACACAGACATAGCGATGGACACAGACAGACAGAAACAGACAGACAGATAGAAAGGCAGACAGGCAGACAGACACAGAGATAGACATACAGACAGAAACAGACAGACAGAGACAGACAGAAAGGCAGGCAGACAGACAGAGAGACAGACAGAAAGGCAGACAGGCAGAAAGGCAGACAGACAGACAGACAGACAGACAGACAGACAGACAGACAGACAGAAACAGACAGAAACAGATGGACAACAGACACAGACAGACAGGAACAGAGACAGACAGACAGACAGACAGACAGACAGACAGACAGACAGACAGACAGAAACAGACAGACACAGGCAGACCGACATACAGACAAACAGAGAGACAGACACAGACAGACACAGGCAGACAGACAGACAGACACAGACAGACACAGACAGGCAGAAACAGACAGACAGACAGACAGACAGACAGACAGACAGACACAGACAGATAGAGAAATAAATAAATGAGAGGAGGCGGTTTGTGTCTGAGTTAAGAGAAAGTCTAACCCTGACCTTAACACTACTTTGGGTTAAGAGAAAGAAGAAACTTTTCAAAACATAGACTAAACCTTCTCTTTCTCTCTTAAAACCTTTCTACACAAGAAACACACTATTACAACACTGTTATTGGTGCACATTAAAGACAGTCAATTTGGAGGAAGTGAATATCTTTTCACGTAGGATTTGGTTGACATAATTCTCAGAAATTGGACAACGTAGTGCTTTAGTTTGCATTTCAACATTTACTTATTTACCTCATTGATTTTGTTCCTGTATCGTTTATCTGAACCCTCAGCAGACTGTATGAACTGAGGGGGCGTCAGTGTTTTGTTTATTTTCATCATATTTGTCTTTCCCCTGGCATTTCATGATCCCCATACAAACAGCCCATATATGTAGTTCCCGTGTCTGAGCCGTGGCGGCGTAGCAGGTTGACAAAAAGACTGAAGCAGAAACAAAGCACTCATATCTGAACAGCAGAGACCGAAAAAAAACCATTAGGGTTTCACCTTTCAGACAAAATCTGAGACAACTCTTCTCCGGTGGTAATGCATGCAGGGAGCGAGAGAGGCGAGCCATGTCATTTTCTAGTGAAACTGTTGGTAGACTGTGGGGGGGGGGGGGGGGGGGAGAAGAGAGCATCCTGATGGACATGCGGGGGAGGCTCGAAATCCCATTACGGCAGATCAGAATTCAAAGGGAAGCCTTACACCCCCCTGTCTCTCGCCTCACATCTATTCCTGACAGCACCGTGCAGCTAGCCAGAGACGGGCTGCATCAAGACGCCCTGTTCTAGTGAGAGGAGGGTGAGGGGGTAAGAAGGCAGACAGCACGGGTGAGGAAAATGGAAATACGGGTAAGACAGAGAGGGATAGAGCGAGAGAGTGATCGTAAGATAGACGGGAGTGGAGTGAAGAGATTGTCCTTCTAAAACCTGCCCCCCTTAGAGAGAGATGATGTCCCTCAGTGAATAACAAAGCTCTGCGTGTGTGTGTGTGTGTGTTGTCATTATTCCTGGGGTATTCCAGATAGATAGCATGCCCTTTTCCGAGGAAGAACCCTGTGGATGACTACACACAGGGTGCGTTGCCTCCAGACTTTTGTCATTCAGGCTTGTCAACCGATTTCAGAGCCTATCGGAATGCAAAGATTGCGGCCATGCAGCAAAAGCGGCACAGCTCCTGCGCACACTCTTGAGCAGACGTGCATGCGGACAGCTGAGGTGGTTTCCATGCCGCTGCTCAAAGTGAATGGAGCTAATTCTCATCAAACGGCACAGTGTGACCAGCCAGCCATAATAGAAGCCTGGACAAAAACCCCTCCGAAAAGATCCACGGGACACAAAACTCCGTCTTTTCTTTTCCTCGCAGTGGGAGCGGCAGGTGTGTCTGTGTGCGTCCACATTTGTGCATGTGTGCACGCGTTCATGTCTGAGCTTTTCAGGGCAGGACTCGCACGAATACACTTCACCACTGTGCACAGCAGTTGTGTGTGTGTGTGTGTGTGTGCAAAATGGCCCAGGACTTGACTTGACCGGCTCCAGCATGATGATCAGGCTGTGCTGTCTGCTATCTCTCTTCCCATATTTGCTCCCCCCCACCCCCCATATTTATTGAGACCGATTAGATAGAGAGCACAGAGGGGTGATAAAAGTATCCTGGATCTGCTGTACACTACACAACCATACCTCTTTTCATGCTTCCCCCTTATGCTATCAGTTCATCCTTCACTCCCCTCTGTATCTGACCTTACTGCAGTCTGTGGACTACACACAGCCGTAGGCTAGAGAGCTGTTATTCTAATATGAAGACAGACCTTTTTAGCAAAGAGAGATGAAAAAGAAAGAAAAAAAAAAACAGACAGGCCGGCCAGTGTTAATTTAGATAGACACTAACCGCATTTGACTTGGCATTGAATCCTAAACATACATGCATGGACTCTGAAATGCTCACCCGTTCTGCATCCGTGCAGAAGTGCAAGACTCAACGGGAGGGTATTAACCTTCGCTATTAGCGGTTGACACATAACAGCACATTTTATCGAGCGATATTTTGCATTTGAATAGAGAGGGGGTGAGAAAGCCAGATATGATACTGTTTGAGGAGAACGGTTTGTGAGCCACTGGCACGATTTAAATATTGTGAAAGACCCTTTTTTTGGTTTTTTATTTTTGGAAGAGCTCATGGAGTCGGGTGCAATAGCCTGAAACTATACATGGGAACATCGCTAGTCTATATCTGCATGGAGAGGATGAGATGCATCAAGCGCTACACATGAGATCAATATTAAAGAGGATGTGGTTTAAAATAGACCATTCTTTACCACCGGCTAGACTCTCCGGTTAACAGCTCGGTCACAAGGGACCCCCCCTCCCCCCCACCCCCCGGCTGGATATGGCTTATTCATTAGTAGTACAAAAACAAGAGTATTCTATACAATAGGCTGGTCCCAGAGGGTGAGGGTAGAAACCATTACACCAACCTATCCATTATTGACATGAAGATGAAGCCATTTTTGCCCTCAAGAGGACTTGTGGAAACTGAGAAACGAATCTAAAATGCACATATCCACACTACATCATGCACACACACACACACAGAAGCAAAAATAAATTAACCAATGTATGTATTTCTGAATAGACAGGCATCATAAATTGGGGCCTGGCAACTTTGTACCTACTGCCAAACATTTGCAAAAATTCGTTTGTGTTTGCTCTCACTAACAGGAAGCCCAGAGGGTGGTGGGATAGAAAGGGCTGTTTTCCGGGGAGTGAAAGACTGTTCCTCTTAATAAATCTGGGTCTTTTTTGGGATGGTTTGTTTAGAGGTGATGGGCTGGGGAAGTGGAGGTTAGTTAGTTAGTTACTTATTTACTTGGCTATCTAGCTAGCTAGCTAGCTAGCTAGCTAGCTAGACAGATAGATAGACTATATTAATCCCCGTGGGGAAATTCTTCTCTGCATTTACCCCATCCTAGCTGTGTAACTAGGAGCAGTGGGCAGCTCCCATGCAGCACCCGGGGACCAACTTCAGTTCGTCTCACCATGCCTTGCTCACGGGCACAGACAGGAGTATTAACCCTAACATGCATGTCTTTGTGATGGTGGGGGAAACTGGAGCTCCCGGAGAAAACCCACTGCAGACACGGGGAGAACATGCAAACTCCACACAGAGCACGACCTGGGATGACCCTCAAGGTTGGACAACCCCGGGGTTTGAACCCAGGATGAGGCGACAGCACTAACCACTGGGCCACCGTCCCACTCAATTATGTCGGTCTGACAATCTTTTCACCACCTCACTCACTTATTTTGTTTTTCAATATTGGTTGTTTTTATGACATTATTAATTAAGTCTACTTTAGAATTAGACCTAGAATACCCCCCCACAGAGGAGATCAGCAAGGTACCCCAGATTGCTCACATACAAACACACACACACACACACACACACACACACACACACACACACACACACACATGCGCACACATTCAAATCCAGACCAGAGCACTGCAGTCACCTACAAACCCACTTTTCAACGGCTAATGAAGCAAAACTATGTAAGAAGTTTAACAGGGAGTAAACAAGGATTCCCCCAAATAGTCACATTTAGAGGGAAAGAGAGAGAGAGAGTGGGATAAGCAACAATAATATTGGGAACTGTAATTCATACATGCCTCAGAAAGATAAGCACATTGCACATGTCGTTTTTTGCGTGCATGTGTGTGTGTGTGTGTGTGTGTGTGTTCATCTTACCCTAATCCTTCTCATGGCTGCCACGATTTCCATCCGGCTGTTGGGCCTGGGGACATCAAGACTCCCCACATACTGTATTAAACAAAGACACACACACTAAAAGTTGGGGCAATATAAGCGTTACAAGTAAGTGTAGCCTATGAGACTGTGTAAGACAGACCAAGCAATAATTAGGAAAGCACCACTGATAATGACCTTGTGCATCAAATTAAACAGTCATCTCCGGGACGTTAATCACAACGAGCGCTGTGGCCTGACTGACTGACTGGGCAACGCATCCACACTTACAGCTTATACGTGACACATCATACGAGAGCACATCCGAGTGAAACAGAGCCAAATAGGCTGGATTCGAGCCAGAGACACGCAGCCCACTGCAACAGCTTGCCTTCAGACCAGTGTACCTGCCAGCGGTCCCTTATCGCAGTGGTTCTCAACCTTTTTGGGGTCCTGGACCCCCTGCGTATTTTTGATCTACCCTGAAGACCCCTCCACCTGATCTTGGGGGAGGGGGGTTGCAATTTGATAGAAACAGTAGAAACTGCATTTTAAATTGCATTATAGCATTTATTCACTCTTTGGGGCAAAAATAAGAGCTTTCAGTTGTAACTTAGATATATGTAACAAAACAGAATATGTATTCAGTAACTTTCAGATATATGTAACAGAACAGAATATGTATTCAGTAACTTTCAGATATATGTAACAACAGAATTTTTATGCAGTAACTTTTAACAATGCAAACGGGAGTGAGATCTCTTATTAAAATACAATAGATTACACTTGTGAAACAGATGTAATTAGAGAAAAAAGTCCTGTTACCCTTTATAGTTTAGGTAGATAAGGTCTGTCACATTTGAGTAAAATAATCCCATTTCTATAAATGTCATAGGATCTTTTTTTTAAAGATATTTTATTTTCACGGACCCCTTGCAATTACACCACGGACCACTAGGGGTCCGCGGACCCCCGGTTGAGAAACACTGCCTTATCGCACGTCTTGTTTCAACCTCCTCCGCTGCTCTTCTTCTATGGTAGAGAGCGCAGCGTAACGTGTAACCACATAATAACACCGTGTCATATCGTGACCGCAATCACTTCCGAGCTTGGAAATTGTCGCCGAAATAATTTAAGGACTGGAAATAAAAAAAGTTCCTCCTTTTCGAAGCTCGTTTTAGGGAGCCAGGAGGTCCTGCCCGGAGCCGGAGGAAGCGGCGATATACTGCTGCGGTTTGCAACATGAGATCAAACTTTTCTTTCTTTCTTTTTGTTTGTTTTTGTTTTTTTCTTTTCAGGTCGCTGCCAATGTGTTCAAACGACTTCCTGATGGACCACACCGGGGCTGAACCTGCCCAGATACACCCACGGAATTAAAAAAACAAAACAACAAAACAAAACACGCATCAGCTTTTAGACTAGGAAAACAATTAACCAAAAAAAACCGTGTTCACCTTGGCTTGGAAATGTATGCCATGCTGGTAAGCCTCGTCGTTGTGGAGAGGCACCCTCGAGTCCGCCACATCGTCCACAAGATTGTACCTGTTTCTCGCAGGCATCGTTGTCCGCGCCTCTCCGCAAAGACTTTGGGCTGAACAACTCCTGCAAGCGACGTTAACAGGTAACCGCAAAGACACACAAGCGCTCATCCGCCAAACCCGCACGACGCGACCCCGGGTGCGCTTTCCCGGCAGAAACGCAGCCCATTGTTGACAGAGGCTTCTGCTCAGCGGGTCTCAATGCGCTAAGGGCGGCGGGGCGGGGGGGGGGTCCCGTCCTCCAGAGCGGCGGTTTTCGTTTTCCGAGCGTCTCTTCCTGTGGTTCGCCGAAAAGCGCTAATAACGCCGATGACGCGTCTGTCGTAATCTGGCAAGTCTCTGGTTTCATTAGCCGCCTGGCGAGGGCGACCGTTTGAAGTGAGGTTCGCCCGCCCCGCAGGTGATGTTGCGTGGTGCGGGATAATATTGAATCATGCCCCCTTGGTGGCAACACTGCTCGCCTCTCCCCGCTCGGCAGGCCGGCTCCCCATTGGAGCAAAGTTCCCAAGCATGACGTACCCCGGGCCCCCCGTGGGAAAACCGCTACGATTTTCGAGTCCCTCGCTGCAAATGGGTGTAAAGTGAGGACAGGGCACTCGTTTTATTGGCTGACGTGGTGCTGCCCCCCCTCACGGGAACCCATAACTTCCCCGCTCACCGAGACACACTGCCGCACACTCTCTCTCCCTCTCTCACTGTCACCCATTGAGATCAGAGCAATACCAAGAGAATCCATTGTCCGTCTTACAAATTATTTTAATGGTTACAAAATGCCATATCCATTTTGAGGTGTTACATAAATTATGTTAAAGTATGTGTGATGCCCCTCCGCTGTAGCTTATGTCGTAAATCATGGACGTATTCACGCAAGTGAGAGGCCACCGTAGACTCTTAACTGGTTGAATAGTCATATTATACTAGACGATTTGGGGCTATTGAAGCGTTATACCACCATGGACTATTGCGTGTCATGCTATACTGTTGAGTGTCATACTATACTGGACTATTAAGTGTCAAAGGTCATACTATACTGGATATGCTTTTAAAATGCATCATGGTGTTTTTGCCATCTTCTGCCGTTACTGTTAGTGTTGTTGGGGGACTGTCTATAGCTCAGCCTCACAAGCTGTATTCTTTCAAAAGACAACCAGCGACAAACGAGCAGTTTGTCGAAACATCCACTTTCAACGTGTGCTTGCACTTAGCTACTGCCTTCTGAGTGAGTTTAGGTTGCCCTGCATAGGAAACTCGGTAAAAATGCATCCATTCAAAGGGTTTTAATAAACATAGCAATGCGCCCTCTACTGGTAGCAGGAAGTATTGGATGACCAGTTGAGTTAGGATGTGAATAACAGCGGTAGTTATTGTGGAAGTATTCTTTAACGTATTTATCATGCATTAGTACTGTATACAGTGGTGATAACTTTTGAATAACAATCATTTATTTTATATATTTATAAATAAATAGGAATTACACGTGGTTTTCCTCATGTTGCAGACTATTGCAGTGGCTGTAAAATAAAATCAGTTTATCTACACTTTTAACGTGTCTTGCTTCCTTGCACATGAGGAGATTGTCATTTTAGAGTCTGCCGAGAAGGTGACAATCCATGGAGAAGGATGATGATGATGATGATTTTATAGTCTGCAATTTAGTCGGACATTTTTTGTGTGTAGCACATCTCAAAGGCACACACACGCTACACAGGCACACCACATTGCCTTTTTTTAACCACCAGTTATGCCAAGTTCACACTACAGGACTGTGTAGCCCCTTGTGATGTTCACACTACACGACTCGCTGTGTTGTGATCGGGAGTCTTGAAGTCGTTGTGGTTTTCACACTGCACGACTAAGCGGCGACAGGGGGGGTCACGCATTAGAAGATCTTTCATCAGGAGGAACCCCCGACGAGTCTGTCTGCTCTCCAAACTACGTTTTGTCACGAAAACACACGCGAGAAGTGACACGATAAATGACGTAATACCGTGCGCGAGACGGGTTCTTTTTCTTCGTCCGCCAGAAACCAGTCCTCCAAGTTGTTTATGTGCTGATTTTCAGCAATAAAACAGAAGTAAAAGAAAAGACAATGGGTGAAAGATTGGGCAGAGAGATGCATTTTTTTTCTTGCTAAATATGTTTGTGTTTCTATACGTTTTTTCACGTTATGTACTGTATTGTCTTTTGAAGGCTATGCTATACAAATAAAGATGACTACTGTCATGTGCATATACGACAGGCAAGGGGGTATTTATTGTGGTTCTGTTATTAATTCAACACCTTTGGTGCAGAATGCGTTGTGTAGTTTCAAAATATAGTATATACAAGTTGCGTATACTTTGTCATGTATTTTTTTTTTCAATTGCATGTTCAGACAGACTACTTTTTGTAAACTGTTACAAGCATTTATTGAAAAGGTAACAGTAAACATTATTAAAATAAATACGAACTTGTGTTACACAATAAAAAAAAACAAAAACAGTGTAGCAATTTCACTACAATGGCTAATTTAAAAAAGATAAACAACAATCCACCTATATATAAAAAAAGTGAATCCTGTGGAGTTAGAAAACAACGAGACAGGAGACGTGAGAGTAGACGTAGTCGAGGTAGTTTACTAGCTCCAACTTTGCATGTCATACGTTCGACAACGACACTGAACTGTGTACCGGAAGCGGAAGTGCATTATCTGACCTCTTAGGTGAATATCTCTAGTTATATAGATGTGGGTCACCACACAGGCCCCCCCAGAATTCACCTACACAAAACAATGCAAAACAGCAAAAGCGCAAGTCATGAACATAAAAATAGACTCTACAACAGAACAGTCAATGACATAGTGCAAAGTCACGGGGGAAACAGGTGACGAGTCGGGGGGCGGACCCTGCGGCCATAACGGCTGCGCTTCACAGGAGGGGAAACAGATGGGGCCGAAACCCGGGCCATAGGCGGGGCCGAAGCAGGAACAGAGGCAGGTGCCGGGGCCGACCTAGGAGGGCGTCCCCGCCGCGGGGGTAGGGCCAATTGCATTGGCTCCCCAATGTCCAAGTGAGCGGGCTTGAGACGGTCTAGCGACCCGCTCCGGCCTGCCCCCCATGTCCGCCACAAAGTTCTTATCCCCTGCCTCCAGGACGCGGAAGGGCCCGTCGTATGGGGGCTGCAGCGGGGACCGATGGCTGTCATGCCTAATGAAGACATACCTCGCCGATGGCAGATCCTTGGGGACGTAGGACCGGGGGAGGCAGTGTTGAGACATCGGAACGGGAGCGAAGGCACCGGCAGCGCTCCGGGACGCACTGAGGTGAGAGGCGGCCGACCAGGGAGCCGTAGCATCCGGAAGAAACTCCCCCGGAACTCGCAGGGGCTGGCCATACACCAGCTCAGCGGAGGAGGTCTGGAGGTCTTCCTTCGGGGCCGAACGCAGGCCGAGCATGACCCACGGGAGCCGGTCCATCCAGTCGCAGCCAGTGAGGCTTTCATGTCCCGATGGAACCGCTCACAAAGTCCGTTGCTCTGCGGGTTGTACGCCGTAGTGCGGTGGATCTTCATCCCCAGGTGCTCAGCGACCGCCGTCCAGAGCTCCGAGGTAAACTGGGAGCCCCGATCGCTCGTGATGTCACCCGGCGTGCCGAAACGGGCCACCCAGCAGCCGATGAACGCCCGTGCTACCTCTGCTGCCGTCGTGGAGGACAAGGGAATAGCCTCTGGCCACCTGGTGGCCCTGTCCACAATAGTGAGGAGGAACGTATAACCACGGGAGGGGGGCAGGGGAACCACCAGGTCAACATTAACGTGGTCAAACCGCCTCTCTGGAACCACAAACGGCGCCAAAGGGGCCTTGGTATGGCGGTGCACCTTGGCACGTTGGCACGCCACACACGAGCCGGCCCAGGCTCTAACATCCTTACGGAGCCCAGGCCAAACGAACTTGACGCTCACCAGCTTGGTCGAGGCCTTCACTCCCGGGTGGGAAAGGCCGTGGACGGTGTCGAAAACTCGGCGCCGCCAGGAAGTAGGCACCAGGGGGCGCGGTTGACCGGTGGAGATGTCACAGAGGAGGGTGGTGTTGGCCGCGTCGAACTTCACGTCCTCCAGCCGTAGCGTCGTAGGGGTCGACCGGTAGTCTTGAACGGTCGCGTCCTTGGCTTGGTCCGCTGCCATAGCGGCGTAGTCGAGTCCCAAGTGAACGGCGTTAACAACCGCCCGTGAAAGGCAGTCGGCGACGAAGTTATCCTTGCCCGACACGTGTTGTATGTCCGTGGTAAACTCGGAAACCGCCGCGAGATGGCGCTGCTGACGCCCAGACCACGGTTCTGAGATTTTGGCCATACAGAACGTCAGCAGTTTGTGGTCCACGAAAGCGGTGAACTGTCGGCCCTCCAATAGGAACCTAAAGTGTCTGGTTGCGAGGAAGAGACCCAGTAGTTCCCTATCAAAGGTGCTGTATTTGCGCTCGCTCTCACGGAGTTGTTTACTGAAGAACGCCAACGGCTGCCAGCCCCCCCCACCCCCACCCACTGCTCACACACGGCCCCCACGGCGTAGTCGGAGGCATCTGTTGTAAGGGCTATGGGGGCGGCAGGCGACAGGTGAGCTAGCAGCGCAGCGTTGGCCAGCGCGGTCTTGGCGGCCACAAAAGCCTCGTCCATCCCCGAAGACCAGTCCAGCTCGTCCTTAGACTTCTTACCCCGCAGGGCCTCATACAGGGGACACATGATGTGGGCGGCACGGGACAGGAAACGGTTATAAAAGTTCACCATGCCCAGGAATTCCTGCAGCGACTGTACAGTGCGGGGGCGGGGAACATGGTGACAGCCTCAACCCTGGCAGGGAGGGGAACGGCCCCCTGTGGAGTGATGTGGTGCCCGAGGAAGGTGATGGACGACTCCCCGAACTGACACTTAGCTGGGTTGATGATGAGGCCGTGTTCGCTGAGCCTGTCGAACAGCTGTGTGAGGTGCGTCATGTGTTCCTCTGCCGACGCGCTGGCCACGAGGATGTCGTCTAAGTACACAAACAAAAATGGCATGTCGCGGAGCACAGAATCCATAAGGCGCTGAAACGTCTGCGCCGCCCCTTTAAGGCCGAAAGGCATACGTAAAAACTCAAAGAGCCCAAAGGGTGTGATGACAGCCGTTTTTGGGACATCCAGTGGGTGGACCGGCACTTGGTGATACCCCCGCACTAAGTCGATTTTGGAATAGATGGCAGCGCCCGCCAGGTGGGTAGAGAAATCTTGTATGTGCGGTATGGGGTACCGGTCGGGGGTCGTGGCATTGTTTAGGCGACGGTAGTCCCCGCACGGGCGCCAACCCCCGTCGGCCTTAGTAACCATGTGAAGAGGGGAAGCCCACGGGCTGTCAGAACGGCGGACAATGCCGAGGCGCTCCATAGTCGAAAACTCCTCCCTGGCTATTGCGAGCTTGGCCGAGTCGAGGCGTCGGGCCCGGGCGTAAACTGGGGGGCCCACTGTGGTGATATGATGTTCCACGCCGTGCTTGGCCACTGCCGAGGAGAAGGTGGGTGTGGTGAGCTCGGGGAAATTGGCGAGCAGGCGTTGGTATGGATCCCCGGTGGAGAGTGTGTTAACGAGGCACAGGGCTCCAGCCCCCCCCCCCCAAGCGTGCAGGGGTATGACGCAAAAGAGATGGCATCAATCACGCGACAGTTTTTAACATCCACCAGCAGGTTGAAAGCACAGAGGAAATCCACACCTAGGAGCGGGGTGGATACAGCAGCCATCACAAAGTCCCAGCCGAAACGTCGGCCGCCAAAACACACGTCCACATGTCTGATACCGTACGTCCGAATGGACGTGCCGTTGGCGGCGTCCATCTGGGGGCCGTGACTGTCGGTCATCGTGTCCACAGCTTGTGCTGGTAGTAATGCTGCGTTGAGCGCCAGAGTCAACCAGCAGCCACCGGCTCGACAAGGAGTCTCTGATGAACAACAGCTTGCAGTCACGGCTGGCGCCCATAGCCGTTAACGAGCGCCGGCCTTGGCGTTTCCCTGAACCCTGTAACTGCAGGGTTTGCGACACCGTTTTGCTTTTGCCCCAAACCTGGCATGGTAATAACAGAGCCCGTCGTCAGGTTGGCGGCGGGCTGTCACCGCAGCCGCGGTGTCCATATAGTCGTACACAGGTGATGGTGGGGCGGTCTTGTGGGGTAGCAGGGCATGCACAAACTGTTGCCGGTTGGCCAGGAAAACCCTGTCTGCTTCAGCAGCCAGAGAACGGTAGTCCTTGGAGGCGGTGAGAGGAGAACTGGCCAGTGCTGTGCGTACAGGTGCGGGGAGCTGCCTCAGAAAAATGTGTGTGAAAAGAAAGGCCGGATCAGCCGATCCCAGCACAGACAGCATTTTTTCCATTAACTCAGACGGTTTGCCGTCGCCGAGGCCATTCGGGGACAGTAAACGGTCTGCCTTCTCCAGCTCCGACAGTTCAAATAGTTTCAGGAGGAATGTCTTTATAGCATCGTACTTGCCAGCAGCTGGCGGAGCTTCCAACAGTATCATTGCTCGCGCCGTTGTCGATGCGTCTAACGCCGCCACTACGTGGAAGTACTGCGTTGCATCCTGCGTTATCCCTCTCAGCTGGAACTGGGCTTCTACATGTTGAAACCACGGCCGTGGATTATGCTGCCAAAAGTCGGGTAGCTTCACAGTAGCGGTGTAAATGCTAGCGTTAGCAATAGCCATGTTGTTAGCACCGGCGTCTTCGTTGTCAGACATACTCGTATTAGTAGTTCGATCACGTCGGGGTCACCAATGTGGAGTTAGAAAACAACGAGACAGGAGACGTGAGAGTAGACGTAGTCGAGGTAGTTTACTAGCTCCAACTTTGCATGTCATACGTTCGACAACGACACTGAACTGTGTACCGGAAGCGGAAGTGCATTATCTGACCTCTTAGGTGAATGTCTCTAGTTATATAGATGTGGGTCACCACAATCCATCCATTATCCAAACCACTTATCCTGCTCTCAGGGTCGCGGAGAGGCTGTAAATCAGTAAAAAAAAAAAACGTAAAAAAATGTAAAAAAGTAAATCAAATGTTGAAAATGTAAACAAATATAAACAAAACTTATTAAGCATAGCTTTTCACTGGCTTTCATTCTGATCATTGGCTACAGCCCCAAAAACCGTGGAGTGGGAAATCAGGGCCAGAATCGGGTGTATGCTGGAACTAGGCAGCTTTTAGACCTGTTAAGGATTTATTTTTGGGGAGATTCATATTGATCGTGCCGGAAGTAAGATGGCGTCTCTGTGTATAAGTCTGTGATGCTCAGCACACCTCTGGACTTTCCTTTGAAGACCGATTAACTTCAAATATCTTCAGAGGACACTGAATAAATCAGATTTTACAGGCTGTAGTAATAGATAAGTGTCCCTTTTTATTCAAACGAGAAATTTAGAGAATTTAGGAAAAAGCATAGGGCAAAAACGAAAAAGAATATGCTCCATCAGAGGAGGAAAAGACTTGCTGTTCATTTCTATGATCCCCTATAAACTGTTAATTTATATTAGTGTGTTTCACTGCACCCCCCCTCCCTTGTTTCCTGTTTGGATGCACAATTTACCAGTCCATTGAAAAGGTTGGGCTATACAAATAAAACTGACTTGACCTGGCCATATGTGGAAAGGGTTTCTATGATATATTAGGCAGGGTCTAGGTTAAGATGAAAAAAGTTTGAGAAATTCAGAATTCCGTCTACCTCCTACAAATACACACATACCACCCCCAAGCACACACACACACACACACACACACACACATGCACACACGCACATAAAGCACAAAAAAGATCCTTTGGCCAAATCTTAACAATTGCAAAGACATGATTTTTTTCCCCACTTAATGCCACATTTTATGCATTGCCCATATACTACACATCTCACTGAAATACAGTAGCTTCTATATATTTGATGGTAATATAGTTATATGGATATTCTCTATTGATAGGAATAACCTACATGTAGCGTCTTCTACCAATCTCTCTCCTTTGTTTTATATGTCCAAGATGCACAAGCTAAAAGGAGGCATTACTTGCTGATAAGGAAACCATGGGACTCATGATGTTAGACTGAAACAGAAAGAGTGAGAGGACACCAAACCCCCCACCCCTCCCCCATAAATGGCTGAAACTGTTTCTCTAGATAATGGGTCCCAAATGACACTGAAGATGGATTTCTCCTCTTCACAAGAGACCACAGGATGCTCGAGTGAAATCTACTACTGCTACTTTCGGCTGTTCTTTCAGCATCTTTGGTCCACAGAGGAACTAAATGGGATTCTGTGTTCAGCAAAACCATTTTATTATGAATACAAGCTTTGAATTGCTGTCCCGCTGTAGGATCAAACCACAGCCTAGGTTTAGACGGTTTGGTTTTAAAATGTCCTGGAACTTGACTGAGTCCATGCTGCCATGCTTTAGAATATGCCTCTGCATAGGTACAAGTAAACATCTATGTTTTAGCACACAGAAAGAGCTTTTCTGAGTACCTGTGGCTTGTGAAGGCTCACTGAGACGCAGGTGTACAAACTTCCAAAATTTCAACAGCATGCCGACCCTGTCTGCTGGCCTATGCATCATACTTAGACGGGTTGTTCCAAGTAGAAAAGGGCATCAGCGTCAACACAACACAAACACACTTGTAATTGTGCATCCATTTTTAAGTGTAAGTCACACTTGAGGGCAGGCATATTATTCTGTGTTGTGGTGCAGAGAAGAGGGTTCTTTTTAACTTTTCAACAGTACATTGCCCATTTCTGCTGGCATATTTGACATTAGGACTGGTTGAGAAGGTAAGCCAATCCATTACGTTCCAGCGAGATGCTCCAACAGCTCACTCCCTACTGTGGACTACACACCTACTAAGTTGTGGTTCAATGTATCCTGCAACCATCTACACTCATTCTGTGCTGTAGCCCTTGTACAAAAAACCCACAAATTTGTTTGCGTTTTTATGAAATGTATTGTTCTTTTGTCCTTATTTCCTTTCTCTCAGTAAGTTGTGTCCAGATGAGCTGATTCAACTTTCTTTGATTTCCTTACCTGGATTATTGAGCATGCATGAAGACATTCCTTGTTTCCAGTTCCAGATTTCCCGAGCGTTCCCTGTACATTGTGGGCTTGTAAACATGACACTGCCTTCTAGAGCAAATATAAGTTCTACATGCAGAGGTGCAGGCAAACATAGGAGCTTGGGTGAATGTTGTTTTTATTTGAAAGTTGTTTTTATTTGACACCCTGCCACCAAAATGACTTGGTTCACCCCTATAGTCCCTTAACATGTCTGCAATTGCAGTGAATTGTATCTGCTGAGGCTAATCGAAAATAGCAGATGTTCCCACGCATCCTGTATATACACTACCTTTCTATTTGACTTTGTTTGTCTTGTTTGCTTGCTTACTCGTTTTCTTTATTTGGTGTTGTTTTTTATTTGTTTGTTTGTTTTTTAGTTTGAAGCCGTAGCAACATGTACCCTGGCTCTGCCAAATGACAGAAGCTAAGCAGGTGTGGGCTTGGCTAGTACTTGGATGGGAGACCTCTTGGGAAAATTAGTTGCTGCTGGAAGTGGTGTTGGTGGGCTAATAGGGGTAGTCTTCCCTCTGGTCCTAATTAAAACAAAACAACAAAAAATCCCAATGTCCCAGTGCAGTGACAGGTACACTGTGCTGTAGGAGATGCTGCTCTTCGGGTGAGACGTTAAAACCGGGGTCCCCTGGTGTCTTGGCAAATTTACTGTGACAGCTCCAGCAATGTGGACTTGTTCGGACCTTGTTAGGATCTATTGTTAAATGTTAGGATCTCGGAGGAAGTCCAGAAACCGCTGGAAGGATGAGGATGTGCACATTCTTGACATACACATATCTTGTTCTTACACACCCATGGAAATTTTTAGCCCTGAACTTTGTATCAGAGACCAGAGTAGAACCTGGGTAACCCCTGAATTTAGACATCAGCTGACTAACACTGACGTCTTTGCAAGCCTGGGTGATGGCTCGTTGCAATATATATTAGGGAGAAGGAATTGTGAATAACCACCAGGCTTTGCCCTGCCTGTCAGACACTGTTGAGAGCTAAAAAAAAATCTATGGCTGTGTAAGAACAAATTTGTACGTACAAACGATTGATGAATGAGGCCCCAGATCATTAGAGCATCATGAATGAACGCTTGCGAGTTCTCAAAGACGGAAGAAATGTTAAGAGTAAAAATTACATGGGGATGTACATCCATTGATTTTTTTTTTGGTAGAATTTGAAGAACGCTAATTATTTTGTCATTCGTTCTGCAGGGAAAAAAATTATCATTTTTCTTTGAACTATTTCACCTGAATCATGTATTAGATTTCTGTTGTTTGTGGAGTGTAAGCTCGGGAGGACAAAAAAAAATAGACCATGCGGAGGGTTTTTCTCAGTAATGCACTCGGATGCCAAATTTACAGCAGTTGGTTATGCTTTGTCAAAATTTCGCAAATTAGGCTGCCTGGTCTTACGCTTTAGTAATTTAGCGTCATCTTCAATTAATTCAGCTACTGGCACCAGTCTCTGAGCAAAAGACTGCACTATGACTGCTGACTTAGCTTGACTGCACTATGACTGCTGACTTAGCTTTAACGTCTGATGGGTATTATCTTATTTTTTGACCTAGCACAATGTTTAATTTCTTGGTTTGAAATTGATAGCAAACCATACATCCGATGTGTGTTTATGTCAGTAAAAGCATCTTTATATTGTAGTTGAGCCAATTTTAATCAAGTGACTAGTTCTTTTTTTGGGGGGGGGGGTCCATCTTTTTCTCCCCAATTGTATCCGGCCAATTACCCAACTCTTCCGAGCTTACACCTCCCTCTCGAGAGGGAGTAATCATTGAGCCAGTTACATGGGGGGATGATGAGGTGGCCAGATGGAGAGACCCGGGTTGGGAATTTTGACAGGACACCGGGGAACCCCCTACTCTTCGTAATAAGTGCCATGGGATCTTTAATGACCACAATGAGTCAGGACCTCGGTTTAACGTCTCAGTGGCACAGTGTCCCCATCACTGCACTGGGATTTGATATTTGTTGTTTTTGTTAGGACCAGGGGGGAGACTGCCCCCTACTGGCCCACCAACACCACTTCCGGCAGCAACTCAAGTTTTCACAGGAGGTCTCCCATCCAAGTACTAGCCAAGCCCACACCTGCTTAGCTGCCATCAGTTGGCAGAGCCAGGGTACATGTTGCTATGGCTGCCGACAAAAAAAAAAGAAAAGAAAAAAAGATGACATACAAAAAGGCAAAATATTTTATTTCATCAGACAATGACAAAAACAAACAAACGAAAGAAAACAAATGTAAAATCATATGACAGGGTGGTAGTAGTAGTAGTATGTTTAATACTCCAGTCCAAAGCACAATCAGGATTCACATCACGACACACATTATACACATATCCCTTACAAAAAACAAAAACAAAAACAGGTATACCTGAACAGACACTCAACACCTGCAGATGTAGGACCAACCAATCATAGGAACATGGGTCACTGTGCAACAACGAACATCAACGTGACGGGTACCAGTGGAGAAGGTTTATCTCAGTCCCTGGAAAAGCAGTGGGATGGGGAAATGCTCAACTTGCCTTTTATTGTGAGATAGCCTTATCTAATACTGTTTTTATTTAGTGTCAAAACAAAGCATATTGCTGGTGTGTATGTAGGGTTTTTTTCACTTAAATTATGAATGCTGGCTTTAAGTGCACCGTTAAAATGTTTCATAACGCTCGTGGTTTGGCTCAGATGACTTCTACCATTGTGTATGCATCAACTAACCGCGTTGTCACTGGTGTCTGTATACTGTGCGATGTAAATGACGACCTGGTGATAATGTGGATATTGAACCGACTTAATAAGTAGTGAAAAAATACAGACTGATGATAGACTGCAGTTAGACGCAAGTGCAAAATGTATTCCCAAAGCATCCCTTTTTAGGAAACAAACAGAGGCAAAGGCAACATAACAACACAAACAGTTGTACATTTCTGACAACCCTAGATCCTATCCATGACCGAGTGACAAAGGCAAATCATGGCTCCGATGACCGTGTGGGCTACACACCGACTAGTCCCTGAATCAAGACACTTTCCCTCATTAATGTCAACGGGTTTGGGCAGAGCATGCTTAGGAGCTTCACAAACACAAAACAAACTGCAGACATTCAAGTAATAGCGAACTCCAACGAGAATAGAAAGGTACAAAGTTGTTTTTCAAAATAGTGTAGCGGAGGGGCTCACATTCCACATTTCCATCACGTATTGTGACACAGCCAACAGTCACAGTCGGAGTGTTGGCTGCTTGATAACAAGGTGTCCGTTTAAAGTTTCATAAAAGCTGAGGTCTTCCCACCCATGCATTAAAAGCTTTTAATGATATTCCCCTCAGTATCAGGACCCACATGGTCAGAGGTCCGGAGCGTGGAACCTAATCACCTGAGCATGCAATTAAGCTTAACGAGCAACTGAAACCCATTAAAGCATTAGGAAACATAAAGAATAAATTTGCTTATCTTTGGGTATACCAAATACATTCCCAATGGTAAAAACATCCCTAATGCCCACGTTTCAGGCTGCAATTCAGAGCTGAGTCTGCACAGCGGGTATTCAGTTCCATAACTGCAAACACTGGTACTTAGTCACGAGAGTTAAAATGTGTCCTAAAAAATAAAAAGGTTCTAGATTTGAACCCCGGGATTGTCCAAACTTGGGGGGTCATCCCAGGTCCTTTCTGTGTGGAGTTTACATGTTCTCCCTGTGTCTGCGGTGGGTTTTCTCCGGGTGCTCTGGTTTCCCCCACCATCAAAAAAGACATATATGTTAGGGTTGGTACTCCTGTCTGTCCCCCTGACCGAGGCATGGCAAGACGAACTGGAGTTGGTCCCCGAGCGCTGCACGGCGGCTGCCCACTGCTCCTAGCTACACAGCTAGGATGGGTTAAATGCAGAGGAAGAATTTCCCCACGGGGATCAAAAAAGTAATAAAATAAATAAATAAATAATTTGTACTGGTTCCCTCTTTAAGTGGTTACATGCATATGGTAGGGTTCTATAAATATAATCATGTCCTCCTGAGATGGCCGGTATTCTGGCAATGTATTGAAATCAATGTGTACACAATGCATAACAATGTACACCGTTTAGGCTATAACTTTAGGTTGTTATTTATTTATTTATTTATTTGGCTTTTTTGCCCTTTTTCTCCCCAGTTGTACTTGGCCAATTACTCTATTTTACAAGCCGTCCCGGTTGCTGCTCCACCCCCTCTGCTGATCTGGGGAGGGCTGCAGACTACCACATGCTTCCTCTGGTACACGTGGAGTCGCCAGCTGCTTCTTTTCACCTGACAGTGAGGAGTTTCACCAGGGGGACATAGCACAAGGGAGGATCACGCTATTCCCCCCAGTTCCCCCTCCCCCGAGGAGGGGGAACTGAAGCTGAGCTGAACCGGGGACAGCTGGCAGGACGGGACAGCTGACACTGTTGTGTTACACGGTGTGACGCCTCTGATTCAGGCACGCTGGCACACAATGTAAAATCACACTGGGGCACGACTATGCCTCCTTTATTTGGGTCATTCATAAAGCCCCTTGAGGCAAATTTGTAATTTGTGATATTGGTCTATACAAATAAAAGTCACTTGACTTCATTGTAAAAAAAACAAAAACAAAGCTGGCGTAAAGACAAGTCTTCATTATTCCATTATTATGGAATCGCTGTGTAAAAATGCCTATTGGGATCCATTTTTAAATCAGTCAAGTCAATCTTAAAATGTGCCTCAAAGGGCTTTACAGCAACTGACAGCTGACTTGGCAACCAATGTTTGAATCTGAAAATGAATTCTCGCATATACTTTGACTCATCAGAAGAGTTTCTGCGCCTGACACAACCACCTCTGAATCACAGCCTGTATATCATACTGGATAACTAGATGGTGAAATGTAAACATTTCACATCAACATTAATTCATTCTCACATTCCCTGAAAGACTCATAGGCTTAGGGGACAGAATCCCTACTGTACTAACTGAAAAGGAATTATCACAATCGACAGCAGCAATTAACAAAAAACACAGAAAACAAATATTAAATAAAACTTTTGCAAATTTTAAAAGTAACAAAATGGACTATCTAAAGTGTCAGTTCGAAATGAGAGACTACATTTCACGCAATCACGTACCAAATGCTGGACTGACTCTTACGTCTATCAGTTTGGAGAATACTGAGCCCAGAAAACACAAGACGCAGCAGTTTCAGCAGACTTAGCAACACTGCTGTGTGGTAAGAGAAAATAAGGAGAGGAGAGAACCTGGTAGGATGGAAGAGCATGGGAGGGGGGGGGTATTCGATGAGAACTGAGAAAAGAGGGGAGGAAGTGGAGAGTGGAAGAGCAGACGCCTCTTCACTCAGTAACCCCGTCCGTCGTCCCTGTCATTTTCTCCTCGTCCCCTTGTTTCTGGTGCTGCAGTCGGGCATAAGTCACAGCATCTCCCCTGAGAGGGAGAGAGAGAGAACCACAAGGGAAAAAGAGGGTGCGAGGAGATGGTAGTAAAAAGCAATGTAAAAACAGAGGCAAAAGGAAGAAGCGGGTATTAAAATTAAAGAGAATGTTCGTTAAAAATGCATTACAGGTTTCCACCCAACAGAAGTTAAACGCTGATTAAAAAAAATTTAAATAATATTAACATTATTCTCATTGATTACAGTGCGTTAATATGGGATCCTGTTTAAATGTGAGTATTCATTATTATCAATATTATGTTTGATTGTAAATTCTTTTATGAATGGGATATAGTGAAAGAGAATGATTAAATATTGTTTAAATTGCATTCACATTCAGAAGATGCTTTCTTAAGACCTTTGATATTTCATTAAATCTTGCTACAGTAGAAAACGTCTTACTTTTTGCCCAGAGAGGCAAGGCCGTAGAGGACTCCTGTCGCAAAGGCGATGGCATTGCCAAATAGAGTTGTAAAGGAGAAGCTCAAAAATACAGGAAACAGAGCCATTCTGTAAATAAGTGAAAGAAGGGCAGTTGACAACAGATGAAAAAGCAAAAATAATTGACATGTCATTGACTATATGCTGTATACAGGAATTGCATGCTTAAAGAGTACTTCCAAACAGTGCAATTATGTGTTTGGTAATATTATCAATAATATTTTAGACTCAAGTACAGTCAGTTTACAGGGACATAAAGCTTCCTTAGTGCACATGGGCTTGGTATTATTCTTACCCACAGTAGAAGAAGGCTTTCTGCCATGGCCTGAGTTTGTCTGCACGTGCTGCTACTGCATTGGCAAACTCTATGAACTGGCAGCAGAACGGGACTTCACAAAGGAATAGCACAAAGGCATTCAACCTTGTGAGAGGAGGAAAGGACACAAACAGTTGTGAATCATCCTATGAAGCATCTATAAACACACACACACACAAGGTTCAAACTGAGCAGATCCATGTGTAAGTACATCATCTACAGGGCCCATATGCATATTGGCAGTTAGTCTGCATTTTGGCATTGAGTCCAAATTTTAAAATCAAGGATGTGAAAAAAACTACGGTCAAGCCCAATCAAGGAAAGACTTAGTGAATGTGCATTCAAGAAAACTATGCGTTCATTAGGCATCAGATGTCAAAATGAACTTACACCATCCACACTCCAGCAGCAATGTTTAAGGGATTCACAGTGACACAGTTCCATACTCCCGAGATGGCACATGCTATGTGAAATGGATGAAGAAAAAAAAAAAACAATGTTAAAATATTTCTAGTAAAATATTTATCGTAAAACATACGCCTGTTATTATCTGTGAGTCAGATATGTCAAAGGTTCTGACAGTGGTGGAAATAAATAAAAGCTTTAACAATCAACAATAAAAAGCCATTGTTAATATTTGAGAAAAAAATAATCCTCTTATTAAGTTTCCCACAGTAGGGGATGGATCTCAAGGGCTTAGGATGGTTTCGGGAACAGCACCTGGATATTAAATGTATTTTCGCACTCCTATTCCCAGAGACAAAACATACACAGACTTGGTTCTCATATCAGTGCTGAGTCTGGGCTTGCCTGGTGCATCCTACAGTGTACAGAGTACAAAAGTAGAGGAGACAGGCTGGTAGAATCTTCTAATAACATATAACATTTTTGTTATAGCTTCTTTAGAAAACAACTGGCCAAAAACCGATACGTGAAAGCTCAAATTTATTTCAAGATTTACCAGTAATATAATAAAACCTGCCAGGGCTGCAAATGAACAGAAATACATTAATTAATTTAAAAAAAATTATAAATATAATCACTGCAATGTTCAAATCACAAGAGGACGCAATTTTCGTGTAACAGGAAAAGTATTATGGACAGTTTCAAAAGTACATTGCGAATAATTCCTGGCCTACAAGTCTATTTAAGGAAAATCTTTAATCTCACTGAGTAAATCATAAGCACTAACACCAACAATTAAAAAAATTATTTTATCAAGCACTGAAAGAGAAATGTACAATAAAAAACTGTGTCAACAGTCATCCAAATCGCAACACAGTTGAAAAATTCAGAATTTTTTTTTTTTTATACATGTTTATGTCAAATTTGGGCAGTAATAAATTACTGCCAGTGGAAAAAAAGTCTCACACAATAAAGCTTTAGTTAGCACACTTTTGCCAACGGCATACGTGTACGACAACCAATCAGTCAATCAATCAACTAACTAACCAATCAATCAATCAACCAACCAATCAATCGATGTCGACATTGAAACCAATGAGGAAATTTTGGTCAAAAAAAAAGGCAGGAATTGTGCCAGATGGTCTTGATTAACTGCAGTGACCCAGTGTGGTTAATAGTAATACATGTCGAATATCCTGCTGCTGTGGACTCTCCTGCCCCCTAAATAATACAGAGCCCATTCATTGAGTATGCAGTATTCCGGTGGGTGAATGTGATACAGGCACTGTAACTTCGGTGTCACAGCAAAGGAGAGATGGATGGAGGTAGAGAGGAGGGCTGCAATGCTGCTGAAAGCTGCAACACTAGCAAAAAACACCATCTCTCTTTCCCACTGAGCTCCTACACAAGGAAGTTAATCTACCCTGGGCCTGATGTGGTTACAGCCAAAATAACTTTTGGAATAACAGAACAGATAAACCATGGTCAAGACAAGGAAGTTCTGTGCAAACCGGGTGGCTGCAGTGAGGGTCAATGTAATGTGGCAAAGCTACGTTTCGCCTTGCAGAATATTTCAATGAGAAAACTAAATATATAGAATCAAATTTTCTAAAACTTAATCTGACAGTGTGGTGTTTCTTGCCCCCTCCCCCTTATAATCAACACAGGTGTATGGAGCCATTAGCCGAACCATGACAACGTCTGGACCACAGTGCTGTGCTCAGCTTCAAACAGTCAAACAGAACATCCATAGAAAATACGACATGCCACATATTAGTTAAAGCCAAGAACACCCAATTTACATACAAAACTAAGTTGTTGTTGTTGTTTACCTGCCATTTCCGTCCCAGAACTTACCTGTGTTGCCGTTGTTAGTCTTAAATAATCAACTAACCCAAGTGTGTCAGAGGTTATGCCCTTAGAAACCTAAACCCATTTCCGGTCTTGGGACATGGGAACCTGTCCAATATATGCCAGTTATACTGATATGTGGTTATGCAAATCTACTTAGTACTTTGATTTTCCTATTCATCGCCTCTTGATTCACCCCTCTATGATATCATCACTACTTAGTAAATGTGTTACATACCACCACCCCTTCATACAGGCAGGGCTACGATACAATGGTCACTGTGTAGAAGAGTGTAAATGTAAACGCAAACCGGCTTTACTCACATATTCCTCCGAGGACCCCCGCAATTTTGCAGAGCCATCGGTACCACCAGGTCATGCCGTCATCCTCCGTCGCGGTTTTCGTGGGCGCTGCAGCCTCGTCGTTGCTCATGTTGGGCGGCTCGCCTCCTGTTATCCCCCCCCCCCCCAAAAAATAAATTATTCAGTTGCGGCAACCACAGCCCCCCCCCCCCCCCCAGCAATACAACAGCGAGCTAGCTGTAACGAAACCAACTTCGGCGACGTTAACTTCACGTTAATCCCTCCCCTTTCCGTGTCGATAACGCCGACGCCGGTCACAAAAGAGTTTTGTGCTCTTAACAATGCCCCTTTTGTGGTCGCTTTATATTCACTGGCTTTTTTTCTCGTTCTTTCTTTGAATTTGGGAAGCTACACCTCCCATGTACAAAGAGCCTCCCTACTTGTCAACGCTAGCTAAACCAGCTAGCTTGGCGTAAGCGAGCACCGCCGCTGGCTTGCAACTAAAAGCGTCTCTTTTGCCCGGCCTCGGCATTCGTCTTGGAAACTTCCCCCCACCATATGAAGAAAAGTCAGATTGTCTTAACCAAGAATGTAAAATATACATACATACACACACAGACCTGGAGACAATACGCCTCTCCCTTGTTTCGTCGGTGACTGGCGCTGACGTTGTGACGTCCCTCTCGGCTTCCCCGGGGAGGGCTTTGGCACAGCGCGTCACAGTTTGTTTACATGTCGGCTGGAAGGAGCGTCTCACGCGCTCCCGTTACTACACAGCGCTTCTCTCGCTATCGCGTATTGCTTGTTACTACAGATCCTGTACAGCATAACTTCCCCTGTTCAGTTCTATTGCTCACCTTTCCTATTACTTGTCACTACTACTGTTCATTACGACTTACATTGTTTTCATATAATATAGTTATATACCGGTTTCTATATTCCACCCTATTGAACATGAAGGGGTAAAGAGCATATCGGTTCTTATTACATATTTTCTACCTTTTCTATTCCTTTCTTTCTTGTTGTCAGCTCGGTGGTACAGCGTCCTGGTTGTTGCAGCTGCCATCGGGGCTGTGTAGGTAACATATAGCTAGCAGAAAGCACTATTAACGGGGACAAACTGATACACGGTAGCCATCGGATCTCTGGTCTCACCGGAATGCCAAACAAGGGCAACCGGCCGTTTATTTATTGAAAAGCATAATTAGCAGCACCTGTAGAGTAATCACCCGCCCCCCTCTGCACAGTGACGTCAGCATAAGGGCATTCAAGACAGACAGTGTTCATCGGTGTTCAACACCCCCACTTGCTCTTAGGCTGATTACAGTATGCAGTTGTCAGGTACATCTAGCAAAGAAAATAAAAACATCTTACATACCAAAAACAAAAGAAACAAACTTGTCAAGCAGAGCTTTAGTTACAGGTTTAGTCAAAATATCTGCAACCATGTCTGATGTGGGGCAATACTCAATAGTTATCCCTCCATCACTAAGTGCAGACCGAACAAAATTATATTTGATGTCAACATGTTTACACCTTTGACGACATACAGGATTCTTGGACAGAGCAATGGCACCCTGGTTATCCTCATGGATAGTCACTGGTGTATAATCACACCCCATATCCATCCCATTCAACAGTTGAACAAGATACATACTCTCCTGTGTAGTAGCCGCCAAAGCCATGTATTCAGCTTCACATGTGGATAAAGCAACAGTAGGTTGTTTCTTAGACTTCCAAGAGATAACAGGGCCCATTTCAGAGAGGCAAAAACAATAACCAGTAATACTTCTTCTGTCATTCTGGTCTGCGGCCCAGTCAGCATCACTGAATGCAATAAGGTTAAGGTTCAAATCACTTCTCTTGTAACACAATTCATGGTTAACAGTTCCCTTCAAATATCTGAGCACATGCTTTGCAGCTACCCAATGCTGCTCTCTTGGGTCAGACAGGTGTTGTGACAGTTTACTTACAATGAAGCTAAGGTCTGGTCTAGTACTTGTCATTACATAGATCAAACTGCCAACCATTTCTCGGTACCTCCTCGAATCAACAGGGTTACCTTCATCATCAAATTTCAGTTTGTTCTCACATGGGGTCGGTCTTGGTCTGCAGTGAGTCATGTCAAACCTCTCCAGGATTTTTGTCTTTTGGTTCATCTTTATTTCACCATCTCCCTGTGTAAAGTCAATACCAAGGAAATGTTTTAGTTTACCAAGATCTTTCATCTTGAATTGGTCTCCCAATAGCTCTTTCACATTCCTGAGGGTTTGACTGTCACTCGCTGCAATAAGAAGATCATCGACCCAGATAATCAAAATGATTCTCTCACTCCCAGTTTGTTTGCTGTAAACACAGTGGTCAGCTGGGTTCTGAACAAAACCATTTTGGCAAAGGAAATCATGCAGCATTTTATTCCAGTTTCGTCCTGACTGTTTCAGGCCATAGAGTGACTTGTTGAGCCTACTGACTAGTCTCTCACCAGTTTGAGACTTAACCTCAAAACCTTCTGGCTGTTCCATGTATAGCTCACAGTCAATGGGAGCATGTAAATATGCAGTTTTTACATCCATTTGGTGCAGCTCCAAACCATATTGTGCAGCAACCTGCATTAAACTGCGTACAGAGGTCATATCAGCGGTTAGGGAAAAGGTCTCACTATAGTCTATCCCTTCAATTTGACTATAGCCTTTAGCTACATATCTTGCTTTATATGTGGTTTCAACTGGGTTTTCCTTAACGCTGTAAACCCATCTGCCCCCCACTGCATGTTTACCTTCTGGCAATGTTGTTAGGGTAAAAGTGTCCTTTTCCCTCAGGGAACTCATCTCATCCTGCATAGCTTTAGCCCATAGTGAGGACTCTGGTGAGCCTAGGGCTTGTTTCAGGGTTTGGGGTACATCACAAATAACCCTGTAACAGTAGTCAATGCTGGTTAAAACCTGGTCATTACACTCATAATCATCTAGATACGGGGGAGGTCTCCGGTCTCTCCTTGGACGACTACCTTCCCCACTCATGTTGGTGTCTGACTCACATTGCTCTACATCTTGTGTACTCTGACTCGTCATCTCGATTTGTGGTTGGGTCTTAGCGCCCTTTCTAGGCAGAACACATTCACTGGTTTCCTGGTCTGTCTGAGTCTGACATTCAGTAGCGCTCTTTGTAATGAACTTCACCAACCTGTTCTTAAACACTTTCCCTGTGTCTGGATAGTATACCAAGTATGCAGGACTGTTCTTGTCATAACCAACAAAAATACCCTTTTCACATCGGGGATCAAGCTTTTTCTTATTTTGTTTGTATGCATAGCACGCAGAGCCAAAAATATACATTTTGGAAAGATCAGGCTTCTTCCCGGTCAACATGTAGTATGGAGTCTGCCCTACACGCCCATTATAACATCTGTTACGGATAACCGCAGCAGTCTGAACTGCATATGTCCACAGTTCTTTCGGTAGGCCACTCTCAAGCAACATACATCTAGACATTTAGCGCAATGTTCTGCAGCTTCTCTCGGATGTCCCATTTTGATGAGGCGAGTAAGGGGCCGAGGTCTCGTGTCTAATGACATTTTTGCTAAGCAGTGACTGAAAATCTCTCGACATAAATTCTGTACCATTATCCGATCTGATACATTTGACTTTGCCATAAGGTGCAACGTCAGCAAAGAACTTTTCTGTGCCCTTCACCGTGTCGCTCTTGGATTTCAAAAAATAAGTAAACATTGCTCCTGAATAATCATCAGTGAATCCCAAAATGTACTTGAATCCATCTTTGGCTGTTGGCTCTATAGGGCCAGCTAAATCTGTGTGCACCAGTTCAAGTGCGACTTTAGCTTTTACATCTGCCTCTCTATTTCTGCTTTGGGAAAATGTACCTTGAATGCATATTTCACATGGCACCAAGTTACACTCAGTTTTGCTTTTAACACTCATTCCCTTAGTGACACTTTGCAATTTTAACACATCATCATAATTGCAGTGACCAAGGATTTCGTGCCAAGTCTGTACATCATAGCATGCATGACATTCATCATTTTCATCATTGTCGTAGGTGTTCAGGTAGTAGAGCCTGTTGCGCTCGCTGATGTCGAACCTGGTACCGTCCTTATGGACGAGCCGGTCTCCGCCTTGTTGAAAGGTCACTGAGGCACCGTTTGCAGTCGCTGTCTTCACGGAGAAGATGTCCTGTGGGTAGGAGGGAATGTGCAGCGCTCCCCTCAACGTCGCTTTCACCCGTCGGCCGTTGGTGTCCTCCAGAATCACCTCCGCGTCTCCTCTTCTCGTGGCAACACCCGTTGTCCTGGTCCCGTCAGCCAGCTCCGGGGTGTGTTTCGCTGGCTGGAACGTTGAGTCGAAGCTCTTAAACTTGCGTTGGTCGGTGATGATGTGGGATGTCGCTCCTGTGTCCACCATCAGGCCACCTTCGGAGCCCTCCCGCTGTCCGTCGCTGACCCGGGATGCGAACTCGTGCTCCTCTTCGTCGGCGGTAGGTATGGTGGCGCGCTTCACGTCATCCCTCCTCCTCCGTCTGCATGCGGCGTCGCTGTGTGTTGTGCTCCTGCAGAGAGTGCGCCACTGCCTGGGCCGCTGGCCCCCCTGGTCGTTTTGCTGACAGGCCCGGGCAATGTGACCCCTCTCCCCGCAGGAAAAACAGGTAACGTTCGCTCTCCCGTCAAAAAACAATCTGCTCCAACGCGTCCCCACGTCCCTCCTGGGCCCATAACCTGTTGCAGCTGCCATCAGGACTGTGTAGGTCAGTGGTTCTCAACCTTTTTGGGGTCCTGGACCCCCTGCGTATTTTTGATCTACCCTGAGGACCCCTCCACCTGATCTTGGGGGAGGGGGGTTGCAATTTGATAGAAACAGTAGAAACTGCATTTTAAATTGCATTATAGCATTTATTCACTCTTTGGGGCAAAAATAAGAGCTTCCAGTTGTAACTTAGATATAGTTAACAAAACAGAATATGTATTCAGTAACTTTCAGATATATGTAACAAAACAGAATATGTATTCAGTAACTTTCAGATATATGTAACAACAGAATTTTTATGCAGTAACTTTTAACAATGCAAACGGGAGCGAGATCTCTTATTAAAATACTATAAATTACACTTGTGAAACAGATGTAATTAGAGAAAAAAGTCCTGTTACCCTTTATAGTTTAGGTAGATAAAGGTCTCAGTCACATTTGAGTAAAATAATCCTATTTCTATAAATGTCATAGGATCTTTTTTTAAAGATATTTTATTTTCACGGACCCCTTGCAATTACACCACGGACCCCTAGGGGTCCGCGGACCCCCGGTTGAGAATCACTGGTGTAGGTAACATATAGCTAGCAGAAAGCACTATTAACGGGGACAAACTGATACACGGTAGCCATCGGATCTCTGGTCTCACCGGAATGCCAAACAAGGGCAACCGGCCGTTTATTTATTGAAAAGCATAATTAGCAGCACCTGTAGAGTAATCACCCGCCCCCCTCTGCACAGTGACGTCTGCATAAGGGCATTCAAGACAGACAGTGTTCATCGGTGTTCAACACTGGTGACTCCTAGTTTGTGCTGCAGTGGATGATGAGAGTCAAACCTTAAGCACTGATCAGTATGTGTTGGTTTACGGTAAACATCAACAATCAAATGTGCCCAATCATCAACTGAAATTTCAGTCTAAGAAGGCTAACCTGTCATTTTTCACATCCTCCCTGGTGAACTTGATGTGGTTGTCCACTTAATTTGGTCGGTGAAATGTGGTTCATCCTGAGATTTAATTTTAACCCAGGTGTCGCCCACAAATCTGCACCAATGGCTATATGGTGTCCCTTTCTGGATTATTGAGCAGACACCCTGTCATATACTTTCCCTGAATCCACAAAGACACAATGTAACTGCGTCAGACCCTCTTCAAGACTCTCAAAGCAAACACCACATCTGTGGTGCTCTTTCGTGTCATGAAACCATACTGCTGCTCGCCAATCATCACCTCTCCTCTTAACTTAGCTTCCACTACTCTTTCCCATATCTTCACGCTGTGGCTGATCAACTTTATACCTCTGTAGTTACTACAGCTCTGCACATCGCCCTTATTCTTGAAAATCGGTACCAGTATACTTCTTCTCCACTCCTGAGGCATCCTCTCACTTTCCAAGATTGTGCTCTCCTAAACACCTCCATCCCGCCACAGGTATGTCACCTGGACCAACCGCTTTTCCACCGTATTTCCTGATTCAATATCCCCACATCATCCAACCTCCTCTCGCTTGCATTTTCTTCATTCATCAGCGCCTCAAAATACTCCTTCCACCTTCTCAACACACTCTTTTCGCTTGTCAGAACATTCCCATCTCCATCATTTATTATCCTAACCTGCTGCACATCCTTCCCAGCTCAGTCCATTTATCTACCCAATCGGTACAAGTCCTTTTCTCCTTCCTTAGTGTCTAACCTCTCATCCAACTCAACATAGGCCTTGTCCTTTGCTTTCGCCACCTCTCTCATCACTTTACACTACATCTCCTTGTACTCCTGTCTACTTTCTACATCTTTTTGATCATCCCACTTCTTTGCCAACCTCTTCCTCCGTATACTTTCCTGTACTTCCTCATTCCAACACCAAGTCTCCTTGTCTTTCTGTCGAGATGACACACCAAGTGCCTTCCTAGCTGCCCCCCCCCCACTATATATAAAGTAGTTGCCCAGCCATCCCACAACTCTTCACTACCACCCAGTGGCTGTCTTAACTCCTCCCTGAACTCCACACAACAGTCTTCCTTCTCCAACTTCCATCATTTGATCCTTGGCTCTGCCTTCACTCTCTTCCTCTTCTTGGTCTCCAAAGTCATCCTACAGACCACCATCCAATGCTGCCTAGCTACGTTCTCCCCTGTCACCACCTTGCAGTCTCCAATCCCTTTTAGATTGCGCCTTTTACATAAGATATAGTCCACCTGTGTGCACTTTCCTCCACTCTTATACGTTACCCTGTGTTCCTCCCTCTTCTTGAAATATGTATTCACCACAGCCATTTCCATCCTTTTCACAAGATCCACCATACCATGTCTCCCACATTCCTCTCCTTGACACCATACCTACCCATCAGCTCCTCATCACCTCTGTTTCCTTCATCAACAAGCCCATTGAAGTCTGCGCTAATCACCATGCTCTCCTCCTTGGTTAAAGTTTCCACCACTTCATCCAACTCACTCCAGAATTCTTCTTTCTTTTCCATCTCACACCCAACTTGCGGGGCATACGCACTGACAACATTCATCATCACACTTGTGATTTCCAGCTTCATACTCATCACTCTGTCCGACACGCTCTTCAACTCCAACACACTCTTGAAATATTCTTTCTTAAGAATTACCCCTACCCCATTTCTCCTTCCATCCACAACATGGTAGAAGAGTTTGAACCCATCTCTGATGCTCCTGGCCTTACTGCCCTTCCATTTGCATAGTATATCTACCTTCCTTTTCTCCATCATCTCAGCCAGCTCTCTCCCTTTACCAGTCATAGTGCCAACATTCAAAGTTCCGACTCTCACCTCCACACTCCTACCCTTCATCCTCTCCTGCTGCCTCTGGACATGCCTTCCCCCTCTCCTTTCTATTCTATCCAATAGAAATCTATGGAATTCTATAGCATACACAGGCAGTAACGAACATCTTACTTACTACTACATAACTAGTACTTATGTGGTCATATTCCGTGGAATATGAAGGGCATAATGAATCTTACCGCTGAATTACATTCATGTAAAACATGGGTGAGATGAAGATTTTGAAATCATTAAAAAGACAATGGCAGGAAAAACTGTTTCATCAAAATCCCTGTTGACTAAGGCAAAATCAGGAATTCACGTTTATTTTTCACTTTTAAATACAAACACGTTTAACCGTTCATTTACAATTTAATATACTACATATTCTTGCAATATCCTCCGCTGGTGTCAATTTATAATCGTTTTACATTTCACACAAGGATTTACCCCCTCTATAGAGATGGCGTTTTCTCCACAATGAGCCTAGGGTCTCTGTGAAGGTATTTTTCCTCATGTAACCGGGGTGAGGAAAATTTAAATATGGGAACAGGAAACCAGTATGCAAAGGAATTATTTTACTCATCTGAAAGGAGAGGTAGATGAGGATGCCACAGTTAACAGAGCTCAGAATCTACTCTTTCTGGGCTTTTTAGTCCATTACGAGACCATGGTTTAACATGGTAAGATTACATTTGATTATGGGCAAATCCCTCACTCGGAGACTAGCGTTGACTGTAAGGGCCTCAGGGTCCTTCTACTGGTCTTCCTCTGCTCCATTATTATTGGTTTCCTCTTCCCTGTAGGTGTCCGGCACAGCATTTCATCCAGAGTCCGCTTGGTCACCTGACCAGCTTGCTCGAGTTCAGATACAACCTGCTCAATCCTTGCCTTATGCGGCCCATCCAGACTCCGCAACAGCAGCAGATCCACCTTGAAAAGAGACGATGAGAAGACATTGAGTTAAAGTAACGTCCATAGTCTCATTGACTAATTGCACACAAGGACATCATCGTGGCTTGCAAATTCTAAGCCACGGTGCTCAAAGGTTATTGGGGCCTTCATCGTCAAGTGCCTCAGGTTTTGAAAAACCCTGTCAGAATAGCTTAGGCTTGCAAGCCTGAGAGTAACATCTCAGAGTACCACTTGAAATAAATAACTTAAAATAACTTAAAATAAATAAAAGCGATTTCACCAACAAATTTCAATGATTTGTTTTTAATACGTTTTATACTCAATGTAATTGCCTTGTACATGCAGAAAATATATGAAAATAAAATATATACTTATGTATATAAAGTATTATGGCTAGCCTTTATTTATTCTATTTCTTAAAGTTATGTTTATGCCATTTTGGCCTTTACTTGGCAGGGTAGTCAAAAGAGACAGGAAATATAGAGTGAGGAAAGCAGGGGAAGATCATCACTAAAGGTCCAATAGCCAGATTTAAATCCAGGATGCGGCCGTCAGGCCTGAGCCTACATGGTATGTACTTAACTGGATGAGCCACGTTTAATCCTCTTTTTTTTTTTGCATTTTATTCTTGCATTTTCCTCATGAAACGTTTCATCTCATTGGTGTCTATCTCTAATTCACTTGTATCTTCATTTGGGATTTTTGCTGTTTATCTTTTGGGATAAACATGCATGTAAAGCCATTGGGTTACATTCCCTCAATCCAAATATATTTTGCTTCAGGTTTTTTTTTTTTTTTTTTGTATTTTGCAGTCATTGTTTCTATGGGCACATGTTCTAAACCTAAACTGCCTGAGAGAGAGAGCACTGCTCATCATGAAGCCAAGACAGCATTCCTTCCACAGCCACTATTTAACAACCCACAGCCGCTTAGTTATTGCTGCTTAAACTCAAAGCATAATCTCAACTGTCTCGCTTACCACCTCCTGTGAAAACTCAAGTTTCTTCACAAAAACGGGACTTTTAGGCAATATGGCCGCATACAGGATGGAAATGGCATCAAAAATATCTCCCGACATTGCCAGAACTGAAATCTATAACAGCAAAAAACAAAAACAAAACATAATTCAAATATCAACAATGGTATGGGAAAAAGGAATATATTAGGTATGTGTTTTATAAAATTCACCCTTACTTTCAAATTTTGGCATACTCTGCTGTCCGGGATTACAATATGCGAATAAAATGACTGTGCTTTTTCAATATTATTCTGATGGAGGAAAAAAATAAAGAATAGGTCAATTTGAATTTCCAATACAATAGAAAATATACAGTGATGCGTAAAAAAAGAGAATAAATAAAATAAGACTTAACCAACCTGTCTCAGTGCTAATGTGACAGCAAAACAGTAGGCATGTCTGGGGATTGCGTACCCTTTGGTCTCTCCTTCCTCTATGAGAGTTTCACAGATCCTTAATGATTCTGGAGTATTCTGAAGAACATAAAACAGCACATTGACTCAGTAATTGAAAATAACATATATGTCAAGGTAAAACTAAACTCCCCACACACACACACACACACACACACACACACACACACACACACACACACACACACACACACACACACACGTATATATTCTGCTCTTCATTAGTTGAGCACTTCTATCAACACTATTGAAGGTTTATGGGGGGAAAAAACTGCTGGATTATATATATATATATATTCGTCGGCCCGGTCTGCTTTTCTGCATAGGCCGTTCACAATCTTCACTGCAGACTCTGCTTTGCCGTTAGCTTTTGGGTGTCTCGGGGAGGACATGACATGTTCGAAGCCCCACTCCCTCGCAAACGCCCGAAACTCTCCACAATCAAACTGACCTCCGCAGTCGGAAATGACCCGGTCAGGGATACCGTACCGTGCCACCTTCGGATGGTCGTTTCTGCCGACAGGTCTGGGAGTAGATCAATCTCCCAGAAGTCTGAATAGTGATCCACCATGAGCAGGAAGTCCTGCCTTGCGTAGCTGAACAAGTCCATGCTCACCAGCTGCCAGGGACGTGTGGGGAGCGGGTGTGACATCATAGTCTCTTTTTGTTGCTCGTGTGCATACTCGTTACACACTGAGCACTGCTGCACATATATATATATATAATCCAGTGAGTCAAGTAAATTCTTTATGAGACAGTATAAGCCTGTTTCATGCCATAAGCAATCATACACACACACACACATACATATATACATATATGTATACATACATATACATGTATGTATACATATATGTATATATGTGTATGTGTGTGTGTGTATTTAATTCAAGAAAACAATTAATTCATAGAAAATCTATTAATTGAATCCTACCAGTTTATAGCATGCTCCCGATGCCAGTGTGAATGTGTCCTTGTTGAATGACACACCTTGAGTCTTCATTTCTTTGGCCACTCCAAGGGCCTCTGCAAGGGTGCCATGTATAGCATATGATTATCATCACTATCCACTATTTCAAAGGCATCAAGAAAAATACACCTTTTAAAAGATGAATTTGCCTTATTGAATGTCACTTACCCTCATAATACCCTTTTGTGAATAACATGTCAATGGCAATGTTAAAGGAAGTTGAATCATTGAAGAATCCTCTAATAGTCTGTTGAGGAAAGTGAGAGTAAAATGTATCATTCATATCATAACGTGTCCTTTATGTCAATGCTAAAATGCTGCTGGTGGTTTTCAGCAGTGATCACAATGTTATACCTTGTCAGTGATTGTGGCAGCGGCTAATTCCTCCAGACCCAGCTCATAACAGAGTCTCATAAAGATAGGACCAAACCTGTATTCTCCAAACACTAGGTTACGGTTCTCCTCGTGGTACCTGGGAAGAGAGTAGAGAGTGACAAATGGCTCATAATCGCCATTAAAGCTACACTTTTCACAGTAAGCTTGGTTTGAAGTCACAAGACCAACTGAAATTCAAACAATTATGGTGTTTCGCATGTCTACTTACTGAAAGTACTGCAGTAAACATTTATCTCCCATAGTGTGAGGCAGAGGGGTGCAGTCACACCTCTCTCACATCAGTGTAATTGGCATGAGACAGGTTAAAAAGGCAGCTGCACCCCCAAACAAAGACGAACCAGGAACTGGGATAGAGAAGAACCATGGGGCATGGTTTCGCATAGCTCTCTCCCCAACAAACACACTGTCCTCATTTTTAAGGGGTCTTAATCTTTGCTGTTTTTAATTGCTTTTGCATTTGTCTGTGAATGTTCTCATTCTAAATGCTTTTGCATTTCGATAAACAGGCTTTTGCACCCTCAACATCCATCTTTGTCCATGACTCTGGGCAGGCGAGCTCAGGCTGTGGCGCAAATTTGCCACATGCACATTTTATAACCATTATGGTGATATTACCAGTGTGGCGTATCGTTCATGCCACTTGTCAAATAGTTAAAAAATGCTTTACTTTAATTTTTGGTTTTTGAAAGATGAAAAGCACAGCGAAAAGCAAGACAAGTCATTTTGTTCTAAAAAAAAAAAATCACATCGGAGAGCTGAGCAGTGATTATATTTGAATATGTGACTTGAAATTGTGACTACGTCTCAATTTTCAGTGACGTTTTAGCTCATGTTGGGAGCAGCTTATATTGAGCAGTCTAAGCAGATGGAAGTTTTACCCCAAGGACGATTGATAAGACATACTAGCTGTTTAATAATCAAACCCTTCTTGGTTAAAGGATAGTTTCCAAACACACTACAGCCAATCCGGCATTCCCCTGACTCCACTTAATACATGTCCCAACTTTTTTCATGTCGTGTAGCTTAATTTTTGTACCTATATATGGCATCTCTGACTGTCCCCATGTCATCTGCAGACTGGCACAGGTGAAAGAGAAGCTTCAGCTCATCTTTCAGTATCAGCTCATTCTTCTTTAGTTTCTCATTGAATAATTCAAAATAATTTCCTGTGAAATGAGATGAAAAGTCAGCCATCGTTTCTGAACTTCAAAACACAACGCAAGGGATAGGAAAGATACTTTGAAGACCAGCTGAAGACTTCAGCAATTATGCTGCAGCGTGGCTACTAAGCTAACTTATTGTACCTTTGGATCCAGTGACAAGATGAGCCACAGCAAGTTTCCGTTGTTGAAAGTCTTGTAGTTTGAGAACATCCTCTGACAAAAGATGCCTCTTTCCTGGAAAAGCAAAATAGTTCAGGCATACATACACAAGTATAAATGCCTTGCCAATAGGTCTCTTTTAGTTTGGTCTCACTAACTGTTTAATTAGCGGCTCACATCTGCAAGCAATTGTTTTTTTTTATTTCATTTTCAAAATTTCGACAATCAAGTGCAGGCAATATCAAACAACTTATAATGCTCTTTTACAAACTGTCAAGCACAATGTTAGACCTAACTTGTTCATTTCACCCTGTTTTACGTAAAACAAGGTGAAATGAACAAATGGTAAAAATACATACATAACAAGCTTGAACAGAAAAGAAGGAAAGAGGTCTCATTCATTTAGCAATACGCCTATTGTACAGACGCTTTCATACAAACATGTGGCTTGCTTAGATTTAATGAGTTTTAAAAGTTATTTAAAACGTATGACCTCATTCATAAAAGTGACAATCATGTAAAAAAAGCATCAATGTTTTTACTCAGGAATAGAGCTTTGCTGTCCTCAAACCTAATATTTAAGTTGGTAAAACCAAGCAAGCCATGAAAACCCTCACAGAATCGGTGTCTCCATCGGAAAACTAGGAGATCTTGCTTTTACGGAGTCTGCATTGATTTACCGTTTATGTTCCTATACTGCGACTCAATATTACTGCTAAAAAACATCACTAACATCAATAGTCGTAAATCTAAAAAGTGGTTGGATCGTGTTTCTTCTACATGGCACCGCACCGTGCAGCAACATAAGCAGCTCCTGATCACAAGCCAACTAGCCCTCACACGCACTTTCCTTATAAGTCAGGATTCGTTGCTAATATCAAAACGCAGTAATTGTTGAGACGTTATTTTATCTTAATTACCTCCCATGCGGCGCTCCAATAACCTTGACTGCAGGAAGGCACAAAACAACCCTTTCGGTGGTTCCCACAACCTTACATGCCTACCCAACCTACCGAGCGCCATATTGCCAACTGACTGTACCAAGCACACGAAAATATAGGGGGCGCTCATCACCACTCTATTAGGTTAAAAAAGCTGCGTATTCAGTCCGTAATGCGTAACATCAATAACTTATGGATCCAAAAAGATAATAAATCTCTCACGCCTTAAAATGGGGCGGATAAGTGTTTACTTTAATTTCGTTTTACCCCATCAACTAATGGTACAACCCAATATGGCAGCGCCCACGACTACTGCGTCGTAAACAGGAGCGCTGTCGGTATTTGTATGGCTCAGCGTTTAAATCAGCGTGGCATTGTCTTCATTTCGCCTCTACAATGAAATAATCAACTGAACTGAACCATCCGTGTATAATGACAGCGTCCGATCATCAATATTTTTATTGGCTTTTCCGTTTACCAAAACTTAACATGCGATTCAGTATATGACCTACGGGTGGCACTGTGGTAAAAAAGATCAGAAATATCAGTGAATAAAAATTATTTTAGCTGATTCACAGAAAGTTGAATCAGTTCATCTGGACACAACGTTTATTGAGATAAACGTTTCATCAACCACCTAAGAGACCTCTTCAGTCTAAATTGACTGCAGGTATCCCCACCCTTATAAACAAAAACAATACATGTCTGTGAAAAAACAATACAGTGACATAACGACCGAAAACGATTGGTTTCATATGTACATTGCCGTGATCATTAACTAGAGTTATTGAGCATGCACAAAGACAGAGTTTCAATGGCAATGTGGACTATTCACAGAGGATTTGGGAATGGTTGCAATCACAGCATTCATTGTACGATGGCGACAGATGTTTCGGGGGGGGGGGGGGGCGTTTCCTCTTCACATTGGATAACCTCTTTGACTCCCCATTCAAACCAGCCTCCCTCCCTATCAAGGATGTGCACATTGTCATCATTGAAAGAGTGGCCACTGGTCTGTAGATGGGTGTAGACTGCGGAGTCCTGGCCTGACGCGTTGGCTCTTCTCGTCTGTTTGGTTTCCCGATGTACAAGTCACGGCAATCCTCCCGACACTTGTGAACACTATATTGCTCGATCCTTGGGCCGGACCAATTCCTGGCACAGCGTGTTTTGGAGTTTGAAAGCAACCGAGATGCGGTGTTTGGACAATACGCATCTCAACTGTTCTGACACTCCACCCACATATGGAATCACCATTGGTTTATGGTTAGACAGCTGTTTTCCTTCTCCTCCCTTCGATCGGCTGGTGCAGTTTGGGCATCTTCCTGGCTTTGACAAACTCCCAGTTAGGTTAACCACACTTAACCAGGGCCTGTTTAATATGGGATTTCTCCCCTTCTCTGGCCGCTGCGTCGGTGGGGACGTTGTCAGCTCAGTGGTACAGCGTCCTGGTTACTCCTAGTTTGTGTTCCAGTGGATGATGAGAGTCAAACCTTGAGTACTGATCAGCACCTATGTGTTGGTTTATGGTAAACATCAACAATCAAATGTCCCCCATCACTAATTGCAATTTCACAGTGTAAGAAGGCGAACCTGTCATTTTTCACATCCTCCCTGGTGAACTTGATGTGGTTGTCCACAGAGTTAATGTGGTCAGTGAAATGTGGTACGTCCTGAGATTTAATTTCATCCCAGGTGTCGTCCACAAATCTGAACCAATGGCTAGGTGGTGTCCCTGGATAGGACACCAGAGCTCTCTTTCCTACTTCCTCCATATAAAAGCTGGCCGCTATAGGTGAGACTGGGGAACCCATAGCATACCCATGCCTCTGTCTACAGTACTGCCCTCTGTATGTGAAGTATGTGGACTGAAGACACAGCTTAGCAGGCCCAAAGCTAGCAGACTGAGAAACAGGCTAGTGGCTAGCAGGCCCAAAGCTATTGGCTTTTCCAGATGAGAGCTGGGATACTCCACGAAAACATGGGAGGCTGAAATGATGGGCTTCGGAGGAACAGGCTCAATAATGGGGTTAACATCGAATTTCCACCTGAAAAAAGCCATTTCTTGGGCAAACTCAGGGTCCCTCTTCCAGGTGGCAGTGGGGAGCTTAAAGAAGCCTGGCTCTTCTGTAAGGAAAGTGTCCCATCGAAATCCTCCCAAGTATCCAACAGGGTGAGCAGATCTGCTGGGTCCATATTCGGTCGGATTTTACTGTCACGCCGGGAGCAGGAACTGAGGGTACAAACGCAGACAGGCTGGGATAGAGCAACAATTTAATGGCCAAAAGTCCCAAATAATAGACAAGATACGAACAGCAAGGATGGCTCAAGGACAAGACATGAAGCACCAGGCTAACATAACAATCCGACAAAGAGACAGGGCCACCAGGAGGAATATACTAACTGCTGGGCAGCCATTCAGGGAATTGGGAACAGATGAGCAACGCAGGGGCAGGAACAGAACTGTCAAGACTGGCGAGGCCCCAAAATAAAACAGAAATAATAACTATGACAAATGGTATCTAGATTGACATAGATCAACAACTGTTCTTGTCTACCACAGGAATCTACCATCCTTATCATTCGTAGATGTTTTATGTTGTGTAATGCAGTGAACTATTATGTAGGCATTGTGTAGATGAACATTTGTTGGCCTGTGCTTTGTGAGCAGTAAAGACACAACTGATTGTATAACAGAAAAAAGGGGTCAGCTGTAGGACCCAGAATGTGATTTCCCTTGACAAATAGCCAGGTTCTGCCAATGGTCAGTCGCTCACAGTAACATCATCTTTGATTTATCCCCATATGCACTTCCTCTTGGTTTTGGAAAGTGCCTGGGGTAAGCCATCATTAATAAATGTCACCGCCGAGAGATAGTTTTGGCATAGAAATAACTGTCTGTAACCCGAGTGCAAATTAATGTCATAGCAAAGAGACGGGGACGTATGATGACAGCAAAATATCTTCTTTATTCGTCAAGCAATGCATTTTCACTGTGTCAGTCAACACCTCTCACCGATATTGTAATTAATGTTTATTTTGTCGGTGTCTTGTTCTGTTGCATTTGTGCATTTGCGTACTACTCATGAACATTTTCCAACCATTCAGCCTCCCACAAAACTATTTATAATTATGGTACAGTGCTTTAGAAAAACAAGACATTAAGAAAATATTACTAGCTTGACAATGGGAAAAGACATTTTGCCCCATAGTGTCATGGGGGTCTATTTCAAACTCCTCAAAAATGGGAAAAACACGGGCGTAGTCGGAAAATATGATGATGGTGTGATTTATTATGGCCGCCTCCCAAGGGGCAGACAGTGAGAATATTTACAAAAAAAAGTGCAAAAAGATGAAAAACATAAAAACAAAATATTCAATATACAGAATGGAAAAATATTACAAAAAGAAGTTCCTACATAACTCAAATATCTTAAAAAACAAACAAAAAAACAAAACCCTTTATATACAAAACTTTATATACAAAAATTTACAACAGTACCACAATCTCTGTACCAAAGCAAAGTAGCTGTTACCTCCTCTGTAACCAAACTAGCTCTGACTCCACCAGGGCCAAAGGCGGCCCCTTTAAACCGGTAAGCCCCCTTCCCACTAGGCTTAATAATCACATAAAAGAAATACGACTAACACATTTTAAACAAGGAGTATCCTTCATAAACGTTCTCCTTAAACCAGAACAAGTTATCTGCAGCAAAAATGAACATCACAATCAAGAAAGACAATTATGCAGTTCATTTGACCATTAAGAGAACATACGTGCCACTTATCAGAGGAAACTGCTACTCCCCTGTTTCGCCAACCAGACTCACTGATGGGAGACAGCATTGTGATTATGCAACGCACTACAACAACTTGTAAGCGAGTAAAACATTTGTGTGAACGTGTCCCTCAATGAAAATAGAACTACCAAGTGTGCACCCTTGGTCGCGCCACCCCACCCTCTCGGTTCAGGGATGGTCGTTCCCCCTTAAGAGGGAGATATTTTTAGATTCATATGTGTCACTTATTTTATATTGTATTTTACGTTTATGTAGCACTTTGGTTCAGCTGTGGTTGTTTTAAACGTGCCACATAAATAAACTTGACTTGACTTGACTACTCACTGGTTTCAACAGGGAAGTAGTGTAACGTGCATGGTTAAGAAGACACGCTGGCCGCTGGATGGCGGGTCTGACCCTTTAGTCGAGCGGTTAGCGACGTCTCCTGCGGTGCGAGCGATACGGGTTCGCGTCCCGGCCGCGGCAGTTTCTGTGGTTGCGTTGTCCCCCGAATTCGCTACATTGGTGTCAGAAGTGGGATGGAGCGACCGTAAGGCCATCGAAAACGTATGCGCCCTGAGGCGTGAAGGGGCTGATATGCTTAAGCGCGGGGACGCGCATCCCGAAGGAGGGGGGGTAGTGTAACGTACATGGATGAGAAGACACGCTGGCCGCTGGCTGGCGAGTCTATTATAGATGCTGTTATTATAGATGCTATTATACAGCTTTACTGTATAGCCAGGCCGCTAGCATCCCCTTGTGGCATCAAATGGATAAAGCTCAAGAACCCCATTCTTGACTGAATATATTACGTCTTTGGATTTGTTACAGTTATGAAGATGTTTTTGATAGGTGATGTGCACATTTTCCTAAGTTTCTATGACAGTGAGCCAACCCCAAAGCCTAATCTGTATCTAAAACTTATTTCTTCAAATGGTATCCAAGTAATATATATATATATATATAGTAATGTTGAGGGTCCAACTCTTCAGCCAGATGTGGCCTGTGGGAGAATAATGAGTGTCCAGACTTCAGTGCTCTCATCTGTTGTACACTGCAAATTCTTATAGATGTTTTGGGAAATTTTACATTTAATGTTTTACGTTCTTTCAGAGGTACAGTTAATTGTTTAGAAGCAGAATGAACTTTTTTCAATTAACTTTTAAGGTTATTTGCTTTAGAATGCAATGGCATTGTATGATATTTTGCATTTTAAAATGACCTATTCTTTACATGCATGATATTTGTACTGTGCGAATAATAATTCAGATTTTCCTCATGTTCACACCCCGTCTGAAACATTTTTATGCAAGCAGTAATAAAACAAAACCTGATTCCCCTCACTGATGATCAGGCAGCCTTCAGAGATGAAAATATCACCACAATGGCTTCTGAAGCAAACCTGGAGATATGCTTTAATTTTGAATAGTTCATCAAAGCAATCTGTCGAGATAGAATGTACTTTCAGAGACGCAAAGATATTGTCACAAGGATACCCCCCCCCTCCCCCGAGATGACAACCAAGTTAAATAACCACTGAACCGTCTCTTTACCACTACTGCGCATCCTTCTCCAAACTGGGACGTTGTTTTGGTCTTCCTGTCCTCTGAGTGATAGGCAGTTTACACATTTTCATTGCTATTCTCCTCCCATCTCTTTCAGAGGTAAAGAGCCCCACTGGTTCTCTGATTTCAACAGAAAAAAACAGTTTTTGGCCACCCACACGTAGCACAGCTTACCGCCTGTTTTCTCTATCGGCCCATCCCAGAAGAATTACACCATCAGATTGGCCCCTATAAACTATAAATCCTTAATGATTATAACATACACTTCCTCTCCAGCTCCTACATGAACCTCCCACACCTGCAATTGAGATGCAACGAAGTTCCTTTTGTGTGTGTGTGTGTGTGTGTGTGTGTGTGGAGGAAATGGCTTTTCAGCCCTCCATAATCACAGAAAGGAGAAAAAACAAAATAAAATGTAGTTTCAGCCCACATTAATGAGGCGTGCTTTGAGTATGTATGTTTTTCTTTGTTAGTTTTACAGCTGAGATTTGAGGAGGGTCTAGGTGGGTAATGGCAGGCCCTTTACTTTAGAAGAAGACAGAACGGGCTGAATTTACACAGCCAGATGCTATTCGGCACTGAAACGTTTCCAACGGCACAGTGGTGCAGTGGTTAGCGCGGTCACCTCACAGCAAGAAAGTCCCGGGTTCGAGCCCCGCGGTAAATCCCGTGACCCCCAGTTGGGATAAGCAGCTTGGATAATGGCTGGGTGGACGAATCGTTTTCATTATTGAAACCCATCCAGGGGGTGGTGCTGTGATGCCATCATAACAACATGACGATATCCACAAGTGGACGTGTGTCTGTCTGTGTGTGTCTGTAAGTTTTGTGATCTGTGTATGTGTTTGTATGTGTGTGTTCATGTATCCGTCATGCTTGATTGTGTTTTATGCCCTCGCTCCACTTTGTGTACCAGGGCATTTATAATAAAGCAGAAGGAAACCCTGAACAAAACAACGGACCACAGTAAATCCACCAGCATCATTTCTGGGGCTTCTGGGAATACTTGACACCTGCAACACAACAAAGCACACGACAGGCCCTCTCTGAACCTCGCACACTGGGACGGAGCGGCTAATACAACCAACTGCTCAGCAGTCACACAATTTGGAGGTCAACCAAAGAACACAAGGACTTTCCTTTTACTGAAACACTTTCATCACATGTTGAATGCTTCAGTCTGAGTGCCACTGTGACCCCCCCTCCTTTTCTCCCTAATTGTACTGGTCCAATTACCCCACTCTTCCGAGCCGTCCCGGTCACCACTCCACCCCCTCTGCCGAGCTGGGGAGGGCTGCGGACTACCACATGCCTCCTCCGATACATGTGGAGTCGCCAGCCGCTTCTTTTCACCTGACAGTGAGGAGTTTCACCAGGTGGACGTAGTGTGTGGGAGGGTCACGCTCTTCCACCCCCCCCCGAACAGGCGCCTCGACTGACCAGAGGAGGCGCTAGTGCAGCGATCAGGACAAATACCGGCCTCCCACCCGCAGACACGGCCAATTGTGTCTGTAGGGACTCCTGACCAAGCCAGAGGTCACACGGGGATTCGAACCAGCGATCCCTGTGTTGGTAGGCAACATACTACACCGCTACGCTACCAAGACGCCCCCATTGTAACTTTTCTCTGTATTACCGGTGCAACTATCGATCTAGCCTGCCATTGTACTATTTCATGTACATTATAGTATTTCACAACTGATGTTACACGTTTCATGAAATTATACTGACTTTTCGAAAAACAATAAACATAAAAAAAGTATCGCACTGCTCTAGTCAAGCACCAGGTATGTGCGACAAAAACCATGACAATCATGCTAAATGACACGTTTTAGTAGCTATTGGCCATTGTTGCTGTTTTGTTCATGTAACCATTGTGTTAATGTTTGAAAAACTGATAACATGTATATTAAAAGGTGCCAGAAACTACAAAGGTCTTTCTTTACCTCAAAACAACGGCTTAACATCTTCAGGTAAGTATAATGCTGTGGGCAACGCATTAAAGTTAAAAACAAAATGACTTTTCTAATACACATTTATGCATTCCAGATTTTTAATGTAATAAGAAAAAGAAACAAAACCTCAATCAGTCTACTACTACTTCCACTACTAATTCTACTACTACTTCTACTACTACTACTTCTACTACTACTTCTACTACTATTTCCACTACTACTTCTACTACTACTTCTACTACTACTTCTACTACTATTTCCACTACTACTACTTCTACTACTACTTCTACTACTACTTCTACTACTACTACTACTTCTACTACTACTTCTACTACTTCTACTACTACTTCTACTACTTCTACTACTACTTCTACTACTACTACTTCTACTACTACTTCTACTACTACTACTACTACTACTACTGCCACAACAACAACAACTACTACTACTTCTACTACTACTTCTACTACTACTTCTACTATTACCACAACAACAACAACAACAACAACAACAACAACTACTACTACTGTCACCTTTGGCTGCTCCCGTTAGGGGTCGCCACAGTGGATCATCCGTTTCCATCTCTTCCTGTCCTCTGCATCTTCCTCTGTCACACCAGCCACCTGCATGTCTTCCCTCACTACATCCATAAACCTCCTCTTTGGCCTTCCTCTTCTCCTCTTCCCTGGCAGCTCCATATTCAGCATCCTTCTCCCAATATACCCAGCATCTCTCCTCCACACACGTCCAAACCATCTCAATCTTGCCTCTCTTGCCTTGTCTCCAAACCGTCCACCCTGAGCTGTCCCTCTAATATAATCGTTCCTAATCCTGTCCTTCTTCGTTACTCCCAGTGAAAATCTTAGCATCTTCAACTCTGCCCCCTCCAGCTCCGCCTCCTGTCTTTTCATCAGTGTCACTGTCTCCAAACCATATAACATAGCTGGTCTCACAACCATCTTGTAAACCTTCCCTTTAACTCTTGCTGGTTCTGTCGCAAATCACTCCTGACACTCTTCTCCACCCTGCCTGCACTCTCTTCTTCACCTCTCTTCTGCACTCCCTATTACTTTGTACATTTGACCCCAAGTATTTAAATTCATCCACCTTCGTCACCTCTACTCCTTGCATCCTCACCATTCCACTGTCCTCCCTCTCATTCAGGCATATGTTTTCCGTCTTGCTCCTCCTGACTTTCATTCCTCTTCTCTCCAGTGCATACCTCCACCTCTCCAGGCTCTCCTCAACCTGCTTCCTACTCTCACTACAGATCACAATTTCAGCCGCAAACGTCACGCTCCACGGAGACTCCTGCCTGATCTCATCCGTCAACCTGTCCATCACCATTGCAAACAAGAAAGGGCTCAGAGCCGATCCTTGATGTAATCCCACCTCCATCTTGAACCCATCTGTCATTCCTACCACACACCTCACCACTCTCACACTGCCCTCATGTATATCCTGCACCACCCTTACATACTTCTCTGCAACTCCCGACTTCCACATACAATACCACACCTCCTCTCTCGGCACCCTGTCATATGCTTTCTCTGAATCCACAAAGACACAATGCACCTCCTTCTGGCCTTCTCTATACTTCTCCTTTGTTTATTAGGGAAAACGTTTCATCACTCACCCAAGTGATCTCTTCAGTCTCAACTGACTGCAGGTACCCCCACCTCATAAACCTCACAGTGGCATAATGCCCGAAAACAACGATCGGTTTCATATGCGAATTACCGTGACCGTTAACTAGAGTTTCAATGGGCATGGGTACTATTCACAGAGGACTGGGGAATGTTTGCAATCACAGCATTCTAAGATGGCGACAGGTGTACTCTTAGTCCCCCCCCCCCCACCCCGGTTCAGGGTTGGTTGTTCCCTCTTCACCTAGATGGCCTCTTTGACTCCCTGTTCAAACCAGCGATAATAATTATAAAACAACTGCTAACGATGATAATTATTATCAACTATTAAGTCTTTGGCATAGCTGTGGACTTAAATTTTTTGGCCTGCATATTGCAGACAGGGCCTGAACAAGCACAGTCGAAAGTCCACTAATCTCTTTCTCTCTCTTTCTGGCATCCCATTGATTCTCACAGCACTGACGTGACCTCTCACTCTAACACTGTGTGTTCAGTGTGGCCTAAATGTTTTGATCCTTTCTGTCTGACCACCAGGCTGGTACCATCAGTTTACTTCAAACTTTATCTATGTCCAATATATATATATATAGCGTTTTTTTGTAACCGTTGATGAAAGTGTTCAACAAATGAGGAGCGGAATATACACACACACACACACACACACACACACACACACACACACACACACACACACACACACACACACACTTACATTTGTATCTTCCATGTACATGCATTGCATGCATGCAGAACACACCTAGAGGAAGACAGCGAGAAACCCATAGAGAGGGACACAGACCTACCAAATATCATGAATTATCCAAGGCTCTGCATCTGATTGGCCATGAGGCAATCTCAGCTGGATGGGGTGAGATCCTGTTGCTAAGGCAACAGTAGGGTACCTCCCTGCTCCAACGTCCTCTGTTTTAAACTGTCTCATTGAGACAGTGCCTCTGCCTCATTGTTGGTGTTCTTCACAGCATCCATCATAGGGACTATACATTTTTTTGCAACCAACAGTGACTTCACAAACACTAATAATGGAAATAATAATAATAGTAATATAGTGAGTTTTTACAGTGCTTCTTATCTGTGGAGACAGATCTCAAAGCAGGTTCAAAAAATAAAGCAATAGAATAAAAACCAAAAAGATAAAGGAGGGGGAATAAAAACAGGGTGGGCTGCTGTAAAAAGAAAAGAAAAAAGAATAGAATACAATGAAGTATAAAGAGGATTAAAACAAGGGTGGGCCACTATAATAGGCTTAAAAGAAGGCCTGTCGATAAAGAAGGGTTTTAAGGCCCACTTTGAAAACCTAGATGGAGGAGGTAGTTCTAAGACAGCCCAGGAGGGAGTTCCAGAGGTGTGAGGGGAAAAACAGCAGATGGCTCGATTTCCCATCATCTAGATACGTTTAGGGGGGATGTGGAGCAAAGGGGAATGGCAAGAGCAGAGAGAGCAGGAGGGTGTGTGGGTGGTGATGAGGTCATTGGGGTAACTGGGGCTTTGACCGTTTAAGGCTTTGTAGGCCTGAAGGAGGACTTTGAAATGGATCCTGTAGTGGACCCTGGGCCAGTGGATTTGGGCTCCACTCTGAGGGTTATGTGGGCTGACTTTTTTGAGCCACTGAAGACTCTGGTGATACTATACTGAATGAATTGTAGATGGTTGATAGAGTTGACTGGCTCATAATCAATTTGGGAGAAGAGTAGAGTATGGACCACATTTTTTGGTGTCATCTTTTGAAAGTGATGGCTTCAGTGTGGCTATACATTTTAAGGTAAACAAAGGAAATCTTGCAGATATGTTTGATATGTGCCTGGAATGAGAGTGTGGAATCAAACTTAACACCAAGATTGGTGACAACAGAGGAGAGAGGAATGAGTTGGCCATCAAGGAACACACCAATGCTGACAGTATTGAGAGTTGTTTGGTGGTGCCTATCAGGATTGCCTCCGTCTTGCTGTTGTTGAGATGGATGACGTTGTTATTCATCTAGAAGCGGATGTCCTCCAGGCAGGTGTTGAGCATGGAAATTGTGCTGGTGGGATTGGGTTGCATTTTAATGTAGACCTGGGTGTTGTCAGCATAGCAGTGGAAGTTGTTGTGTTGTCTGATGATACGACCAAGTGGGAGTAAGTAGATTAAAAACAGGACGGGCCCAAGCACTGACCCCTGTGGGACACCATATGTCACAGCAGTGTCATCAGACCTAGAACCTGCCCCCCTCCCCCAATGATATCTCTGGTTGGTGAAGACTATGGTCTTTAAAACAAACAAACAACCCCCCCCAAAAAAAACAAAACAAAAAAAACAAACAGAGAAATCGTTGCAAATTTCTGGAGAGACAGCAGGGGGCCCTGAGTTGGTGGAGTTGAGAAGGCGGTTGATGGTGGAGAATAGGTTTCTGGGATTGCCTTTGCCATTGCTAATTATTGTAGAGTAGTAAGATGAGCAGGCAGCTTTTAGGGAAGCAGCAGGTGGTCAGGGTCGTATTGTAGAGGTTGATAATTTTATCAGGGGAAAGTGAGCTAAAATCAGTTAAGTATCAGAATCAGAATACTTTATTCCTCTCCGAGGGGAAATTGGGTAATGAGTAAATTATGGATTCAAGAAAGAGGGCAGGGTCCAGATTATGCAGATTGCAGTACTGCATGACCCTCTTGGTGGTGGTGGTGGGGGGGGGATTGGAGGATGGAATTGCCAGTGATAGTGATACAGCCTTATGGTCAGAGACATCAAGCTCAAAGATCCTCAGGTCAGAGGCAGGTACATAGTGATAATGAGGTCCAGTGCATGGCCATAATTGTGTGTGGGGCCATACACATGTTGTGTAAAATTTATTGAGTCAAGGTGGGTCAGGAAATCAGTAGCCATGTAACATTTGGGAGAATCCACATGTATATTAAAATCACTCAATATCAAAATGTTGGTGAGAATCGCACATACTGAGGTAAGAAAGTTAAAAAACTCTGGGATTAAGGATGAGTTGGCTTTTGAAATGGCAGTAAACAAGTATAACCATTAGGGATTTTGGTGGATAACATGTAAAAGCAAGACACTCAAAGGACTGCGTTTCAGAAACAGTCAGTGGTTGGAGGAGTATGGAGTCTTTGTACAGGGCAGCAATGTCTCCATCATGGCCACAAGAAATCACCCTCTTTATGCCAGGTTTCGGTTAAAAATATCAGGTCAGAGCCATCGTCAGTAATAAATTCATGCATCAGAGTGTATGTATTGGTCAGAGACTGGGTGTTAAAAAGTACAATGTGAATGGGGTTTGTGGGGGCGGAGGCAGCCACACATTTTTGCAAAGGCTGCAGTAGACTGTAGTCTACAGCCTGAGGCAAATGATGTGTGCGTCTGTGTGATGTTATGCAGTTGATGTTAATATTGCAACTTGGGTTAATGCTGTAACCTTGGCCAGAGCCCCTGTGCATATGCTTTTTTTTTTTTTTTTTGGAAGAGTTTCGATTATTGAAACACCGGTTTCTGCAGCCGTTTATGTGCCAGAAGGCAGAAGGGTTTGAGAAGGTAACCATGATTAAAATGAGCAAACCGACCGTGGTTGAAGGAGTCCAATTGATTCCCGACAAGTGTTTAGATCTGTCAGGGCCTGCTAGGCTGGTAACTGCAGGTCATGGAAAGATTGAGAAGCCAGCAGCAGTAGAGTGACGGAGCGTGGGGAGGTCAATCAGGCAGGGGAGCGGCGGGTAGGGAGTAGATCCAAGTGAACACCGGCAGCCATCCACAAGAAGTTTGGCATTAAAATCAGGGTAATCTGTCATAATAAGAGGGGCTAAAGAAAAACAATAAATAAATAAAAGACCTATCCTATGAATTAGCATAAAACGGTAATAGATAAAAATAAAAAAAATTCCCCAGACAGAAGTGGCAGCCAACTTGCTCCAGCATACTCTCTACCTCCTTGTGTACTCTCCTTTTGTACACTCTATACTATTAATGTACTTTGACTGAATTCTCCCCACTTTCTGGACAGGAGACCGTGGCAGCAAAGTAGGACACAAGGAGATTAATGCACAGCTCTCTGTCCTAAAGTTACCCATAGTTTCCAACAAAATCACTCATCTGCCTCTTCTCTGAACACACACACACACACACACACACACACACACACACACACACACACACACACACACACACACACACACACACACACACACACACACACACACACACACACACACACCATCATTATCATCGGCGGTCACTCGGAGTCGAGTATGGCTGTCCTCTTTCTAGGTCCTTGTGGGACTTCAGGTGGGCGTAGAGGACGATCCTGGAGCTGCATATTTTGGGGCAATGTGGGCAAGGGTGTGAAGAAGTAGTTGAGGGCATGGTTTGGGCCTTTCTGGTCACTCACTCCTTTCTGGTGTCTTGATGCATGCTCAATAATCCAGGTAAGAAAATCAGAGAAAGTGGAATCAGTTCATCTGGATAAAATGTTGTATCCAGATGAACTGATTCAACCTCCTTTGATTTTCCATCCATCTGGATGGATGCTTGCAGTCGGTTTAGACAAGATATTTCACTTAGTTGAGTGATGGAACATATCTGTCAATAAACATTGTAGCCATTTTTTATTTTAAAAGAAGGTTGAATCAGTTCATCGGGATAAACGTTGTATCCAGATGAACTGATTCAACCCTCCTTGATTTTCTTACCTGGCTTATTGAGCATGCATCAATATGTATTGTACTGTGGTGTTTATAAGGGGTGGGGATGCCTGCAGTCAGTTTAGACTGAAGAGATCACTTAGTTGAGTGATGAAACATATCTGTCAATAAACATTGTATCCAGATGAACTGATTCAACCTGCTTTGATCACTCCTTTCTGAGTCGGCACTTGTTTTCAGTGACAGCCAGTCTCCCGGCCACCCTATGTTTTGCTGCTTGTTCCAAGGTATTAACGTCGATGTCAAACCTTTTGATGTGGGCCTTGATGTTATCACACACACACACACACACACACACACACACACACACACACACACACACACACACACACACACACACACACACACACACACACACACACACACACACACACACACACACACACACACACACACAGAAAGAAGAACAATGAATTTACTATGAACCTAATTTGTGTGAGAAGGAATACCTTCCTGGTGTGCACCCAAGCACAAAAGGGTAAATAAATAGAACAATCAAAGTCAAATTACAATCATTCTTTTCCAGAACTATTGACTAGTTGCTGGATCACTCAAATAATTCAACGGGAAGACAAAATAGATAGCAAAAGCATAATAAAGTATGAGATAATGGTTATTTTTTATATGGTTCCCTAATCAGAACCAGTTTACTTTATCTAACACTGACTATTTAACAGCACAGAATTAAACATGTGTACTGGATAGGGCCTTTCTGATAGCCTCTAACCTTACTGCGTTTTCTCAACTGCTTCCATTTGCTGCAAATTTGTACATGGCCTAGAAACTCTTACAGCCCCATGCAACCTCACAGCAAAGAAGAACTACAAGAGACGGGATATTTACTGACCCTGTCATTCTGAACTATAAGGTTCTGGGACTGAATTAAATAAATAATTATGCATAGCCGAGGAAAACTTTGCACTGCAGCTGTGAGGTGGTTTGTGTGCAGTTTTGGTCAACATAACATCGTAGTATCTGCTGTCAGGTTTTGCTTGATTATTCAAGCAATTTCAAAACCTGTGAGTTCTTATTATTGATGATTTAACTTGTTATGTTTTTTTGGCTTTCCCCCCTGTTTTTTTAATCCCAAATTGTATCCGCCCAATTAACCCAGTCTTCCGAGCCATCCCGGTCACTGCGCCACCCCCTCTGCCGATCTGGGGAGGGCTGCGGACCACCGCATGCTTCCTCCAATACATGTGGAGTCGCCAGCCACTTCTTTTCACCTGACAGTGAGGAGTTTCGCCAGGGGGACGTGGCACGTGGGGGGGGGGTCACGCTACCCCCCCCCCCCACGAACAGGCATCAAGACCAATCAGAGACAGCGACCAGGGCACATACCCACATCCGGCTTCCCACCCGCAGACACGACCAGTTGTGTCTTTAGGGACGCCCGACCAAGCCGGAGGTAACACGGGGATTTGAACTGGTGATCCTCGTGTTGCTAGGCAACGGAATAGACCGCCACGCTACCTGGACGTGATGACTTTGCTATTAGGATGATATTTGACACATCCCATGTGAAACACATCAACATGTAATAATGAATTGCTTAATTAAGCGATTCATTAAGTAATTCAGTAGTGAATCTGGATCTTTGCAGACAATGACATGTTCAAAGTAATACTTACAAAATATAGTTAAAGATGCAGTTAACCAACAAGAAAACATGGGAAGTCAATGAATTACCTCAAAGAAGGTTAAATCAGTTCATCTGTTTATTGACAGATATGTTTCATCACTCATCTAAGTGACCTCTTCAGTCTAAACTGACTGCAGGTGTCCCCACCCTTATAAATACTACAACTGCATAATGGCCGAAACCAACGACCAGTTTCATATGCAAATACGGGTGTGACCATTAACTAGAGTTTCAAAGGCCATGTGGACTATTCACAGAGGATTGGGGAATGGTTGCAATCACAGTATTGTAAGATGGCGACAGATGTACACTTAGCCTGCCCCCCCCCCCCGGTTCAGGGATGGTCGTTCCCACTTAACATAGATGGCCTCTTGGTCTCTCCGTTCAAATCAATCGTTCCTCTCTATCAAGGATGTGCATTGGAGAAAGAGTGGCCGCTGGCCTGTAGATGGGTGTAGACTCCTGCCTGATACGTTAGCCCTCCTGCGTTGTGCCATCCTTTTGGCCGGCGTCTGTTTAGTTTCCCCAGTGCACAAGACATGGCAACCCTCCTGGTGTGCATTATCGTTAAGCATGCATCAAGACAATGAATTACATGGATTTTATACTGGGATTTTTTTTCTCACTACAATACAGTGCATGTGCACATTGACCTTGTGATTTCTGAAATATGTTGTATAATTTAAATTAACTACATTACTTCTGAAGCAAGTGTAATCTGCAGAGCATTATCAAGAGGGAAGTAGGTAACTGGAGAGCAGGATAGAGGCGTCTAGTTATAGCTAGTCTTACTGAAAAAGGACGGTCACTCAAAATTACATTTGTCCCGTCGCTTGTGGACAGTTGACAATAATACCTTCCTCGCAGGTGAGCTCAGCAGATTCTCTGCACATTCTCAGGACAGAGGCTAAAGCATTGATTTGTCGGTGGTTTCTCCGCATAGATTTGAGGCTAAAACATGGTACATAATCATCTCTAAGCAAAGAGTGAGGTTTGTCAATTTGCACTTAAACTGACAATATTTTTACATTCACACAAACTGGTGACTGTGAGGATGCTCAGGTCCCAGTGGTAACAGAATCATTACATAGGTAGAAAAAAAAAGGTAACTTCAATGACCAGTAATTTGGTCACTTATTGAAGTTGATAACCAACTAATTAAGCACTGATGCCAATGCTACAATCGTTAAATCAGTATGTGCCATACCATCCATCCATCCACCCATCCATCCATTATCCAAACCGCTGATCCTGCTCAGGGTCGCGGGGATGCTGGAGCCTATTCCAGATTTTAAGATACTTTGTTGATCCCCGTTGGGGAAATTATGCTCTGCATTTACCCCATCCTAGCTGTGTTGCTAGGAGCAGTGGGCAGCCGCCGTGCAGCACCCGGGAACCAACTCCAGGTCTTCTTTCCATTGCCTTGGTCAGGGGCACAGACAGGAGTATTAACCCTCACATGCGTGCCTTTTTGATGGCGGGGGAAACCACAGCACCCGGAGAAACCTCACCGCAGACACGAGGAGAACATGCAAACTCCATACAGAGGATGACCTGGGATGACCCCAAAGGTTGGACAAGCTCAGGGTTCGAACCCAGGACTTTCTTGCTGTGAGGCGACAGCGCTAACCACTGGGCCACTGTGCCAACCTGTTTTATGGTGTATGTCAGTCAACAGTCATTCATACCATTCCATCCATGCCATACCTTTCATACAACATTTGGAAAACGCAGGCCCGTATTTGGTCGGTTTTTCTCCACATAGTTTTATTGATTTGAATCTTCATTTAGCTTGTTGTGTGCAAACAAGTGTAACCAGTTCAAACCCTTGTTCCAATATCGTGTTCCATGCAGGTTTTATTGCACCACGACACAGACCTCCATAGCTCAGTTGTATTTGGCAAACATAATCTCTTCGTCCCTGTTGTGCTCATTAAGCTGCCTTTACTTGAACGAGTTGCAACAGTATGCACCTCTTAAAAGATTTCAAAATGGTGAAGTCTTTAGAATTAGATTTTGTAAAAAACTGGGGGCAGAATGGTATCTGGGTTGACATATAGATCAACAACCGCTCTTCTCTGCCACAGGAAACATCTACCATCCCTATCAGTCGTAGAAGTTTTAGTTAATTAAGTTTCCTTTATTAATCCCCTTGGGGAAATCCAGCTACTGCAAACTGACCCACCCTAGCTGTGGTCTGTGTGGCTAGGAGCATTGGGCTGCCGCCTTCATTCTGCACCCCACCCAGGGACCAACTCCAGCTCTTTCACCACTTCCTCGGTCAGGGGCACAGACAGGGGTATAAACCCTAACAGGCATGTTTCTTTCGATGGTGGGGGAAACCGGAGCAAGGTTGGACAACTCCAGGGTTCGAACCCAGGACCTTCTTGCTGTGAGGCGACGGCGCTAACCCCTGGGCCACCGTGCCACCTCCTTTTATGGTGTATATGGAGTGAACTATTATGTAGGTATTGTGTAGATGAACATTTGTTGGCCTGTGCTTTGTGAGCGGTAAAGACACAGCTGATTGTATAACAGAAAAAAAGGGGTCAGCTGTAGGACCCAGAATCTGATTTCCCTTGACAAATAGCCAGGTTCTGCCAAAGGTCAGCCACTCACTGTAACATCCTCTTTGATTTATCCCCATATGCACTTCCTCTTGGTTTTGGAAAGTGCCTGGGGTAAGCCATCATTAATAAATGTCACCGCTGAGAGATAGTTTTGGCATGGACGTAACTGTCTGTTACCCCCGTGCAATTGAATGTCATCGCAAAGAGACTGGGAAGTATGATGACGGCAAAATATCTGTTTTATTTGTCAAGCAACGCATTATAACTGCGTCAACACCTCTCACCGATATTGTAATGCAATGTTTATTTAACCAGTGTCTCGTTCTGTTGCAGCTGGGGTTGGAGGATGTGGACATATTTGTTTATCCTGGGCATGCCGATCATAATAAAATGAAATGAAATAAAAAGCTATCATCTTGCTGTATAAATGAATCATCTCAGTGAAAATATAACCCCGGAGGCATAGCAAACACAAACACACACCTGTAAACAACGTTGCACTGACTTCGGGTGCACTCGAGTGCTTACCCACTTCCTGGATTAAACAGCAGCAATCATTGAGGTGACTCAGCGGTGTGTATTTAAGGGTATGATGGCCAGGTCACTCCCAGGGTCACGGGGCGTTGCAGGGAGAGCTTTTTCTTTTTCCTTCTCATATTTGTTTACAGAAAAATCTGAAAATGTTCTTAAAACAAAAGCTGTAAATCAGAATAGCTGGCAGGGCCTGGTTTTATATCCGATTACAATAATAAGAAAGAAGAGAAAACCGGGGTGTTCAATACCTTCTCTCTCTCTCTCTCTCTCTCTCTCTCTCTCTCTCTCTCTCTCTCTCTCTCTCTCTCTCTCTCTCTCTCTCTCTCTCTCTCTCTCTCTCTCTCTCTCTCTCTCTCGCCCTCTCTATTTTTTTGTTTTTGTCTGTCTCTCTCTCCCCCTCTGTTTAGGAACCTAAAGTCTCCATGCGGTCTGTCTTTTTGTCAGAGACACACCTCACCCTGGAAGCTACACGACACTGTTTTTATTCATTGTCATCGCTTTTTTGTTTATTTGTGTTTTCATGGTCAACCTCTTTGAAGAGACATCCACTCTGTTATGGTATACACTATAGAAAACCAGAATTAGAATATAAAGTGTCAGGGATGTTTGGCTAATTACCAGCTATATACTTTATGTGCTGCTTCACTGATTCATAGCGGTGTGCTGGTTTGGATTTAACTCAGTTGGGCAAGCCCAGCATAGCTTGTAACTGAGATGGACAATTACAAACCAGGCGTCATTTGTGCAGACAATGGAAGATACTTGCCAAAAGCAGCAGGAACCTAACTTAACTTAACTTAACTTGAGCTAGGAAACACTGTGTAGCCAATAAGACTTGGCAGAAATCTTGACTAATCTACAATGTTACAATGTTACAATGTCATTTAGCAGACGCTTTCATCTAAAGCCACGCACATCTGAGAGTTAATACAACACAAGCAAGGCTCAGGAGACAACAACGCAAGTAAGTGCCACAAAAAAAAACTATGTTCAAGTCCGATAGGACATAGGTGTCAACAGGCAGTGCATTGTTATCATTATTATAATTAACACCATCAGGTGTGGAGGTGTTAGAGAAAGAGCTGGGTCTTTAGCTTCTTCTTAAAGATGGAGAGGGACTCAGCGGATCGAATGGAGCTTGGTAACTCGTTCCACCCCCGGGGAACTATACAGAAGAGAAGAGTCTGGCTGGTGACTTCGGGCCCCGATGTGGCGGAAGTGCCCAGGCGCCTTTCATTGGCAGAGCGTAGTGAGCAGGACTGAGTGTAGACCTGAATGAGGGAGTTCAGGTAGGCGGGAGCCGTTTTAGTTGCTGTTTTGTAAGTGATCGTCAAGTTTTTGAATTTGACGCGGGCAGCTGCTGGGAGCCAGCGGAAGGATATGAACAGCGGAGTGACGTGTGCTGTTTGTGGGTTGGTTGAAGACCAGACGTGCCGCCGTGTTCTGGCTCATTTGCATATCTAACAGCCATGGAGCAGATTGATTCTTTTAAAATAGCACAGTGTTCAGGAAACCGTGTGGACTTACAAGATGTCGAAAGGCAAATGAACTCTAAAAGCGCTACATTATTCATATAGGCTATATCCTCCATCCATCCATCCGTCCGTCCGTCCGTCCGTCCGTCCGTCCGTCCGTCCATCCATCCATCCATCCATCCATCCATTATCTTAACTGCTTATCCTGCTCTCAGGGTCGCAGGGATTCTATCCCAGCAGTCATTGGGCGGCAGGTGGGGAGACATCAGCAAAGTTCAACTTTGAGGTGACAGACAAACCCCCCCCCCAAAAAAAACCCCAAAACAATGAAAAACAATGAAAAAAGTTGAATCAACTTATTTGGACACAACGTTTGAGAGAAACGTGTCATCACTCATCTAAGTGATGACACGTTTCTCTCGATAAACATTGTGTCCGGAAGAACTGATTCAACTTTATTTGATTTTCTTACCTGGATTATTTAGCATAAAGAAGAAAAAAAGAAGACATAAATCCATAATTTCCTCAATAGACTTTATTGTGGTTCTTTTTTTCAGGGTTTCCTTTTTAGTAGCAGTTCCCTTTACATCAAATTTCCCATGAAGGCAGAGGAGATATTGCACACACACATCAGAAAAGCACTAAGTAATATTTTCACTTGAAACTAGTTGCTATAAGTTAGACATGAGTTTGGGGGAAAAGGAAGAAGGATGCAAGATCACAAGACAAATATACCACACTGCTGCAGACAACCATTATTAACAATCGCCCAAGAGACAGATAAGGAGATCGAGAGTGAAAGAGTGAGTGTGTGTGAGAGAGAGAGAGAGAGAGAGAGAGAGAGAGAGAGAGAGAGAGAGAGAGAGAGAGAGAGAGAGAGAGAGAGAGAGAGAGAGAGAGAGAGAGAGAGAGAGAGAGAGAGAGAGAGAGAGAGAGAGAGAGAGAGAGAGAGAGAGAGAGAGAGAGAGAGGGGGAAGGGGGGGGGGAGAGAGGGAGAGACAGATACATGTCATTTCAGAGCTTGCAGATTTGTTGTTGACTGTATGGTCTTGCTATTGGTCAGAAGTTCCTCTGCAGGAAAACCGGTTTATGGCGGTATCATGGACACTTGAGATCAATAGCTAAATATCTATCCAGTTAAGATTGATTTAATAGTCCATAGCCTCTATTTTAGGATTGTAGCCTGTTTCCAGTTGTGAAATGCTGAATATTTCTCAAGTAACTTGCCTGTCAGAGTTGATTTGTTGTTAATGTATTGTCATTAAGTTTGTTTCGTGTTGCGTTAACATTTAAAAGTGTCTAGTTTCTGTTTTTTCATACTTTCATCTAAACACAGTCACTCTATCTCCTCCCTTGGTTGAATTCCTCTGAAGGCTTCACTATGGAGAGTTCTGTCTATTTCTCAGCCTCATTGGTAGAGTTATCACCTAGTTTACAAGAATTAGTCAGCGTCCCTGACTAAATGCTCTCGTAAATCTGTCGATCCACACTTGCACTAACTGCCCCCACTACCAATTTTCATACCGATATCGTGCCAAGGGTACACAATGTCATGGCGAGGCTTGCCAAAAACACTCTCCCATTGACACCAAAAAAGCCTCGCTGTTCTAAGCTCAGTTCTGAGCAATTTCTCCATCCTTGAAAAAATTAAGAAAAGCCTAATATATCGTATTGCTCATGCACATTTTCCAACCACTCCCTCTGCCACAAAACTATTTATAATTATAGTACAGTGCTTTAGAAAAACAAGACATTAAGAAAATATTACTAGCTTGGAAATGGGAAAAGACATTTTGCCCAACAGCCTTACGACTACACAAAAATCTAGGATAAGAGATTAGACCTGACACAAAACTAAACAGTAATGGACCGACACAAAATAAACAAATTTTAAATAAATAAACTGAAATTAAACGTATTTTTCCTTCAATAATCTCTTCTGAACCAAGTTTGACCTTTGGAAAGATTGTGAGATTTCACAAATAAGACAAAAGGGCATGGAAAAAAAATCCTGCCATGTAACTCTAAATGCTTGGCAAATAAACACAGCAATTAATCTGAACATATATTAAATAATAACTTCCATATTGACAAAAACCAAACCCAGGCCTTAAATAAAAAGTGCTTTGTTTGTGCACATTATACATTAAAAAAAAAAATCAACCAGCAGACTTTGAAGGAAAAAAAAGAAGTAACCATTCCCCAATGACAGAAAGGTGAATCAGTTCATCTGGACACAACGTTTATTGACAGATATTTTTCATCACTCATGTAAGTGACCTCTTCAGTCCCAACTGACTGTAGGTATCCCCATCCTTATAAACAACACAGTTGCATAACGACCATCCCTTGGTTCAGGGATGGCCGTTCTCTGTTAACATAGATGGCCTCTTTGACTCCCCATTCAAACCAGTGTTCCTCCCTATCGAGGATGTGCACATCCTCATCCTTGAAAGAGTGGCCACCGGGCCTGTAGATGGGTGTAGACCGCAAAGTCCTGGCCGGGCATGTTAACTCTCCTGTGTTGTGCCATCCTCTTGGCGACACAGAAGAACTAACGTGTCAGGCCAGGACTCCGGCCTGTTTTCGGACATTATGCCACTGTATTGCTTATAAGGGTGGGGATGCCTGCAGTCAGTTGTGACTGAAGAGGTCACTTAGATGAGTGATGAAATGTTTCCCTCTCAATAAAGGTTGTGTCCAGATGAACTGATTCAACTTTCTGTGATTTTCTTACCTGGATTATTGAGCATGCGTGAAAACATTCCCCAGTGGTATCAATGAGCGTATCCTTTAATTTAAATTTATAATTACCATTACAATACTTTATTTGCGGTTTCCAAATATTTCTTTGTTAAGCGTTAGTGTGTTGTTTTCATATAGTGTGTTGTTCAGTATTTTCCAATTTGCATAGTTACCTGGCTGCTATTTGTTGTCTGCTATTTTCAGTGCAGTACTTCTCATACATTCATGTTGACACTCTAAGGCAATAACAGAAAATGTGTTCCTTGTGATCCTTTGATGTGAATATCATGGAATATTCAAATGTATACAGTTTAAGGATTTTTGTTCTTGGATGGCAGTTAAGTTCCTCAAAAACTGTCAAACTGTTTGTCTAGGGTTATTTGATGTACCTGAGGATACAAAAAATTTAATAAACTAATAAATTATTACATTAACTGGACCAGAGCTAGGGTAAAGGTGTACGACCATAGATAACCAGACTTGCTAGCCCTTGGCTATCGGGTCGGACCCTTTAGTTGACTGGTTAGTGCAGTCGCCCGTGGTGCGGGGAACCCAGGTTTGATCCCACTGCCGCCCCCGTTACACATCTGTGGTCGTACACTGTTACACTAGCATCATTGGACAATCATGATTAGGGTAGCATTTTGGTTTTCACCCCCCCCCTACTCATTACAATCCTTTTAAATAAAGAGAACCAGACCACTTCTATTAAGTTATCTGATTTTTTTCCCCCTCAAACTAAAATGCAGTAGTGTTTGCAGTTCTTACAGTGGTTAGTTTAGGTCAAAAAGCGTATCATTTAGTATATGACTAAATCATACATCCTTCCAGTTTTATTCTATGTGGATCGTGTTTTCTACTACAAACAATGGTCCTCCTCATTATCATCCAGTCACTAGATGTGACAGACAGACCTACAGTTCTATCTTACAAGCTGGGAAGGACTCGTCCTGCATGACGATGGTGCTGCTGCTGGCCAGGACCATGATGTTAAGCTCTTGTTGCTTGTCGAGGGTCTCCTGATACCACTCTCTCATCACGTCAGAATCATGGGTTGGAATCAGCGTAACCTGACATCACGAAAGAAGAGAATATCTTTCTAATATATGTCAATTCAACACTACTTTATCATTGTATCCTATCCTATCATATTCTACCTTATCTGATACAATCCAATCCTTTCATAATAAATATATTGTATCACATATCACATCATATCATGAAATATATCACATACAATGAGCTCAACAACTTTTTTTTTTGGCTTCATAGCATTATTACATTAGGAGTAAAATGAGAAAATGATTCCAGAGTTTGAGTGTGAAGCTTAAAATGCAAACACAGTAATGACATATATTCAGATATATAACAGTCTTATAGATCTTCAGTCCTACCTGCATATTGTTTCCCCACTGGGCCTTTCCTTCCAAAAGACCATCTAAGACCGTCTTGCTTGGCTCCTGAATTGTCTGATCATTGCCACTGACCACATAGTAGGAAGACCGCACCCGCTTGAAGAATTCGGCATCCACGTTCTTGGCACTGCAGTGATTGGGGATGTAAACCATGTCCATGTACATGGGAGGACAACTGGGTACTGGCACCCCACCTGATGTCTTGCCACTGCCTGGGCCTGTGACATGGGAAGATGTGTGTGTGGTCATTTTCAGAAAAAATACCACGAGGTTATATGCTGCAGCAAAATGCCACACTGAGCATAAAACATAAAAATGTATTGAATGCTGTACTTGCCTGATGTGGCACTTTTCACACCTCTGGATGCAGAGGTATTGGTTGCATTTTTGACATCTTTTCCTTCTCCCACACTCTTCTTTGGAGACGCAGTGTTTGAATCCCCAACTTTTGATAGCGCACTCTTTTTGGCTGGCGAGGAGGACTTTTTGGTCAGTTTCTTCTTTTGTTTTTCTCCTCCATCTTTTTTAACATCTTGGTTGTTTTTCTCAGCCTTGAAAACCTCTGGGTCCACCATACAGACATCAGGGTGGGCTGAAGATGGAGCAGAGTCCCTCAGTGCCATTGGAGGAGGATCTGCATGCCTGTAGGTCAGGGTTCTGTCAGTAGGCAGAGTCTCAGAGTCATCTTCAGAGTCAATGTTAGCATCTGCTGTGATGGAGGGGCACTCCTCGGTACCTGGAGGAACATCAGAGTCAGTCTGGGAGGGGGCAGACTCACTGATGGAGGTGGGCGGGGTCTCCTCACACTGCTTGGTGTGAAGCTTACCTCCTGGGGGTGGGGGTCCTCCTCCTGACTTGGTCAGAGGTTTTTCTTCATCTATGGGGTCTTCCACATTCATGAAGTACTCTAGAGGGCTGGGGTTAATGAAAGATGGGGATAGTTCTGTTTTAGGATGACGGAACTCACATGAGTTGACTAGACAGAGGTCCACATCTGTCTTTGACTGAGAAGAGGGGCTCTTCTTTGTGGAGTCTGGGTCCAGAACGCCAGCAGTAAACTTGTCATTAGACATATTGGAAGTGAAAGGCAGATAGGATGGAGAAGGGACCTTGGGGCTGACGAAGGATTTGGACTGAAATGTAGAATCCTCACATTTGAATGGATTAGTCTCCCTTGCTGGGGAATGTCCCTCTATGTTTGAAGGGGAAAAAGGAGGTGATGGGGAGGTACTTTTGGGAGGTGAGGGTGACTTGTCATATTTCTTCTGCATGTCAGATTTATTTAAAATCCCTTCCACAGATGGTAAGATTGAGCTGGAGTCATCTTTAGCATGGGGACCTCCTAACACAGGTGATAAATCGTTGGAAAGAGGAGAGTGGGTGAGAGATACTGACTTTGGGGTGACTGGAGATTTATCTGTTTGTTGGGTCATACCTGGTGAGATCTCTGTCATTTGGCAGGGTGTGGTAACCGAGGGAGTGGACTGAGATGCATCTGATGGGGAAGCAGAGGTGGCACAAACTGCATCGATCTCTTTGAAAAACATAGGTTTCTCTATTGTAGAACTATGTTGGCCAGTTGGTCTTACATCAGTTCCATCTGTGGGGCTGTAATCCACCTCAGTTGGGCCATTCTCTGTGGCACGTAGGCTGCCTCCTACAAATGGATGCTCTGGAGATTGCTTACTAAAGTCGAGAGCTAAAGAGTGGTCAGGGGACTCTTGGTCAAACTCTACTGACATTGTAGACTGCCCTGGGGATTTTGCGTCTTGTGTCTGAGTCCTGGTTTTGGCCTTTGGTGAGATGTCTGGGGAAATTGACATGGGTCTGGGACTGTCCTCCTTAGATGGGGAACCCTCCACTTCTTGGAAAGTAGTTGGAGTCTGCACCACAGAGACTGACAGGGAGTCATCCACCTCTGTTGAGTGGGGAGAACCGACCTCGGCATGAAGTGAAGGGGAGTCAGTAGTAGGCTCTGGGAAGGAGCTAGTTGCCAGGGAGGCAGTGGATACTGAAGCTAAATGAGAAAATGTGTCCTCTGCCACAACTTCCTCCAGTGGTGTGCCAGATTTATCTGATGTGGTGCCTTCTGATATTGACATTTTACTCTCTTCTTTGAAAGCAGTAAAAAGATTTGTGTCTGATTCATGCTTTGGTAATGATGCTGAAGGTAAGACAGCATGGTTATTTTCTCCATTTTTCTTATTATCCACATCAAATGGTGATTTCTCCCTCTTTGTTGGGGAATCAGCTTCAACTGGAGTTGGACTTTTGAGAGGAGACATTTTCTCTACAGGGAAGGAGTGGTCATCTTCAGGTTCTGGGCTGACCCTGTTGGAAGAGTCCTCTTTATCACTAATGACCTCAACAATTATGGGACCCTGGGCTTTTTCTTCTGACGCAGATGGCATAGCTCCAGATTTGTCATCCACTGGAGACTGATAGTAAGGTGTGTGACCAGAGGAATGAGGTGAAGTGGTCCCCTCTAGTGTTTTGTCTTCTGGACTGTTGAAGGATTCAAGTGCACCCCTAGGTGACCCTGTCAGTGTTGTACACAGTTCTATTGGTGCAGTAAAAAGTGATGGAGATTGAAAATCCTCCTTGTGGTCCACTGAGGGAGAACGTACAATAGGTAATGTTGTGGAAGTAGAGCTGAGGCCAGTTGAGTCAAGGTCATACTTCTTACATGTCTCCTGAGCTGAAGCAAAACCTTCCACACTCTCCTCAGTCAATTCCCGACAGAATTTATCCTCCTCCATTGATGAGGGGGGAGATATTGTGGAAGCAGAGGGATGGTAGTCCCTGCCCTCTGTGGCATTACTCTTTGAGCTGTGTGATTCTGGGCCATCATGAAGTGGAGAAAGCTTCTTCCTATCAAACTCCCTAGATGTGGATGTTCCAAATCTACCAAAGTCCTGAGAAGGAGAGTCAGTCTCATCATTGGTAGTTTCATCACTTGTAATGTCTCTAGGTGTCATCATCTCATCCATTGGGGTTGGCACACTGGAGATCTCTAGTGTAGACTGAGTGTGGCCAGAGGTAACAGTGTACTCCTCAGGGGGCTCATCTCTGTTCTCATCATCTGAGGTAGTTTCACTTTCAAAGCAAACTGGCAACATTTCATCATGAATAGATGCAGGTGGAGAAACAGGTGAGGACACCTTGGGTGAGGCTGATACAGAAAGACACTTTTTCTCCATCTCTCTTTCATTTACATACAGACCCTGTGCAGGTTTATTCGGCTCAACATCAATATCCTCAACTTCTTCCTCAGCCTTATGCTCAGGCTTGACCTCATGACGACTGTGTTGTTCTTCCTCATCCTGACTGTAAGTAGGTTTATATTGAATTGATTCCATTTTCTGTGGCTCATGATCCTCCTCTGTCTCTCCTTTCTCTTCATAATCCCCTCCCTCAGATGCCTCCTCCAATCCAATGCCCTTATCTTCAAACTTCTCACTTCCACTACCATTCAGTTTTCCCTTAAGATCTGTTTCATCTGGAGTATCCTCATTGTCTCCCTCGGCTTCTGTGGTTGTTATACCCTCATCCACATACTCTGCTGTCTCCTCTTCGGGCAGCATTATTTCTTCAGATTGGATCTTCCTAGACTCTTCCTCTCTGGTTTGCTGTACAGTTTCAGCATCCTCCCTTGACCCATCAGATTTCATCTCCTCAAGATCCTTGCTGAGGTTTTCTGGTGTGACCATCAATATCTCAGGTTCAGAGAATATCTCTGACTCTGGAGCCTCTACAACACCAATCACTTTTTGGGTTATATTTTTGGCATCATCCACCTTTGTCTCCTTCTTTGGTACCTTTGGTTTCCCCTTCTCTTTTATGCTGGAGGGGCTTCCAGCATCTTTTTTTGAGGCAGCAAGTTTTTTTAAGGGCTTTAGTTTTGGTGCTGCCTTCTTTTCCTCTCCTGCAGCCGTTACCTTTTCTATGTCTTTAGAAGGTCTTTTTAAATCTTTCTTGGATTCCTCTTTCTTTTGCTTTTTCTTCTCTTCCTTCTTCTCCTTCATGGGGGAGTCCCTCCTGAAATCCATTTTTACATCTTTCTTTATTTCCTCCTTCTTGACTTTCTCTTCCCTTTTGCTTTCCCTTTTAAGTGTAGGCTTCTCATCTCTCTTCACTACATCTTTTTTTGCCTCTTTTTCATCGATTTTCTTTTCCAGAGGACTTTTGGGTTCTCTCTTAATCTTTTCCTTTTGCACCTTAGGTTTCATTTCAGTCTTCTTTTTTTCTGGAGTTTCATTTTGGGATGTATGATCCACTTTAATGTTGACAGGTGCCTTGATCTTTTCTTTTTTCACAGGGGCCTTTTCTTTTTTTTCTACCTTTTGCATTTTTTCTTTATTTGATTCTGCATCTTTCTTTGCCTTTTCAGGGGCTTCCTCCTTTGATTCCTTTCTGACAGTCTTACTTGGTGATGGCTTGGGGGTAGATCTGAGGCTCTCCTTGCTGTCTGTTCGGTGTTTCATCTTAGCCTGCTTTAGCACTGGTGCCACATTAGGAGACATTTCTTTCTGCGTGACTATTGGCTGCTTTAAGAAGTCCAAGTTCTTCAGTTTTTCTAAACCTTCAAGGATGTGATGCTGAGTGGCATTGCCGGTAAAGAGAACACGTATTATTTTTTCTGAGGGGTTTGCAGGATGCCACACAATCAGTGCAGAGATGGAAGTTAAGTAGGAAATAGGGAATTCTGATTCGTCACCATTTGGCAACAGAATAGAGGCTTTGTCTTTCTCACTACCTGTCCACTGCTTTATAAAGTGCTGCAGCTCCTTGCTGTTTTGGGATGGGTTAAGCACATACATCTCAAGCTTACCCACACCCATTTTCTGAAAAAGTATGATTGGCTCTATCGTGTTTCCAACAGGCCGGTGTAAAGACTCTATTTTCAAATTCAGTTTGGTAAGGAATTGCTGAGTTAATATTGCCTCCTCAAGGTTCCTTCGCACTCTGTAATTAGGTTCAGGGTTCCCCAGGTTTTCAGGAAGGTTCATGAACACGACACCAATGTCTGGTGATATCATGTTTTTCACCCAGTCGCTGTTAGATGTGGAACCTTGTGACTGCTCCTCTTCCAGCTCTGCGATCTTCCTCTGCAGCATGCTGTTGATGCCTGGCATGTTGTCATCACCAATGTGAGTCAGGAGGATTGAGTCCACCCTGTCCAGGTGTCTCACCAGCTTCCAGAAGCACGACTTCCTGTCAGAGCCACCATTAATGAGCATGTTGAACCCATTGACAGCAAAGAGAGCAGAGTCACCACGACCACCAGGGAAGATGTAACAGCATGGCTTGGAGAGTTTCAAAAAACCCCCTGATGTGGGTGGCTCTAACATGTCAAATGGAGTTGGGATCTCAACTGACTCAGAAAGGTATTCTGTGAACTCTGAGAGGCCCTCCATTTCAGGAAGTATAAGAGCAGAATTCAGTTTCATGTTGATGAAATCTTGTAGGTTGTGTTTGTCCAGGTTAGAGTTTTTCCAGTCACCTTGTTCAGGGCAGGAGAGGGTAAGGTTGGCTTTGTTTTCAGGATGAATGGTGCTGAGCAATTCACCAATCTAGACATTAAAAAAAATAAATTAGGTGGTTTGCTATTTATCTATGTAATACACATAAAATAAATAACATTTGTTGACATTTGTTTGACTATGATTAATTTTATGAGCATATTAAGTCACATGTTGAGTGCAAGATTTTGCTTCCTCTCTAGAAACTGGAAAAGGTCTCACCTCTTGGTCAGTAAATATGTCGATGAAATTGAAGAAGGAGAAAGATCCAGACTGAAGAATAAGCTCGCCAGTGTTTTCAATGCATTGTCCTGAGAGTACTATAAGCTTGTGTCTGGCAGTGTCTGAGATCATCAAACGGACCTGGAATTAAAAGAAAAGACAACACATTTTATATTTTAGTGCCCAATATATTTCCCCTTGAGGTACAGCAAGAGAAGAAACAAACTCAGACACTGGGAAATAGCTGATTTTATTTAAAAAAAAAAAAATATCAGGGCGTCCGGGTAGCATAGCAGTCTATTCCGTTGCCTACCAACATGGGGATCGCCAGTTCGAATCCCTGTGTTTCCTCTGGCTTGGTTGGGTGTCCCTACAGATACAATTGGCTGTGGCTGTGGGTGGGAAGCCGGATGTGGGTATGGGTCTTGGTTGTGGCACTAGCGCCTCCTCTGGTCGGTTGGGGCGCCTGTTCAGGGGGGAGGGGGAACTGGGGGGAATGGCGTGATCCTCCTATGCGCTATGTCAACCTGGCAAAACTCCTCACTGTCAGGTGAAAAGAAGTGGCTGGCGACCCCACATGTATCGGAGGAGGCATGTGACAGTCTGCAGCCCTCCAATGATTGGCAGAGGGGGTGGAGCAGCAACTGGGATGGAAGAGTGGGGTAATTGGCAAGTACAATTGGGGGGGAAAATGGGGGAAAATCCAAGCGAAAAAAAAAATCTCATCTCATTATCAGCCACTTCTCCGGGCTCGGGTGTAGAAAAAAAATCAATATCTAAAAATGGCATGTTGCAATAGCCTGTTGAAGAGGAGGTAATATGGTAACTAATGATGTATCATTAGTAACCATATTACACAGATGTTGTTACTACAGCAACCATCCGCATCAGTTAAATAATCAGCTTTATCAGATATAAAATAGGTTCCATCATGTCCATTGGATACATAGTTGAAAGGATCTTCCTCTATCCACCCTTCTTTCCTTATTTCTTTCTTTCCTTTCAACCTCTCTTGTTATTGCTCTTCCATCTTCTGGCTATTGCTGGAACGATCTTTTTTTCTCCTTCATTTCAGTGACATCAGCTGTTCCAGGCTGCTGGCCAGGTCAAACCTGCAGTGCTGTGAGATGTAATTAATGCACACTATGACTGCAGACAGCTGGGGGGGGGGGGCAGGGGGGTGTTGGCCAAAGTGAACACAAAAGATGTTTGGTGTTGGTGTGATTTCTCATTTCTCATCTCTTTCTTTTAGCTTAAAATTGCTACAAAAATATAAATTGTACCGTAACAATACACAGCATTACAAGGATTCGTCAACACAGAAAAGATTTTATGTTGTTGCAACTTAGCTCCGGAAAAGACATTAGGCTGGTCTGCTAAGCTTGCTTATTATTATTATTTTTTTTGTAATCCACCTAAAAGACAGCAAAGAGTAAATTGTGTTACACATATGTATTTGTGTCTACTCTTGAGAGGGCGAAGGAAGAGGGGATACAAGGTCACATGGAAGAGAGAATTCAACATAATTTCTGAATTGAAATGATCTCACCTCAGTGCTGACTGCTTCATCTGAGGGGTTGATAAGCACCACCGTCTCCAAGACATTGCTTTTGTGGTGAAGAATCCTCTGCCCTGTAAAAAAAAAACAAAAAAAAAACACACACAGAATTAAATAACAAAAATCTTAATCATTGGAGAAATTAATGCTCATTAAATAGCAACATTATATGGACTGGAATGGACTACATTTTTTCTCTAATGTGTTGTGCCTGTACCTTAATTTACTGGTTTGAGAGTCCAGTAAATCTTAAGTTATTATCAACTAAATATCCATACACAATCTTTGTAATCTTTGTAAACCATTCGGTCAAAAGCCTTCACAGTGGGAACTGTCTCCCTGAAACATAGAGATACGATGCATAGGCATAAGCAGGTGAATCCAGCCTGATGTGTAGAAAAAAAGCTGTGATTTTGTTACTGTCTTGTCAGGTCACTCTTGCATGTCTAACAACCGGATACCATATGCCTTCTCATCTGTGAATGTTCTCATTCATATGTGGATGAGAGGCGAAACGTCTTCACGGATATATACCAAGTCCGGTTGCACTTGATTCAACTCCTTTGGATAACATATGCCTTCTCCTTTATATCATCCTTGACACACACTTTTTATTTATTGATATACTACAAGATGCCCAATCTATGTTTTTGAGTAGATTAGGCTTCATCATGCTATTCTTGACAAAAAATAAAATAAAATAAAATAAAATAACCAAACAACAAACTTGGCAGACTTGAAAACACTGTTTAACCATGACAACAGGACATATAGTAAATCATTGCGAGGTATGAAAGGGAAATGAATAGTGCTTGAAGGATAACAAGGCCTGAACAAACCTTTATCTGCTACAGCAGTATCATTACCTATTTCAATATTATATTGCTCCTCACTCAACCTTTTTTCTAACCCATCTGATTATTCAGTCAATCTATGTGAGTGATGTGACACTTTTTGGGGAGTGTGGATGATGTATAATTATCATACAGCTTATCAATTAAACTACATCATTTGTTTTATTCTTCTTGCATTAATTCACATGACTATGACTCCATTTGTGGCTACTGAGACATAATTTTGTTTATGAAAAGTACCGATGGCTTTTAAAATGGTACCATTGAGAGCAATGATAATGGCATTAATAATAATAATAACAATGATAATAATAATAATAGACCAAGATGGCACATACAAAGAGTTAGAACAAGATGGCACATTCAAGTACCTAGGAGTGAACGAAGGAGACGGCATACAAAACTCAACCATGAAGGAGAAGATCTGGAAAGAGTACCACAGGAGAGTGCGTATGGTACTGAAGAGCGAACTCAATGCGGCTAACAGAATTGAAGCTGTCAACATCCTAGTGATACCTGTAGTGACGTACAGCTTCAACATCAGCTGGAAAGTGAACGACATCAAGAGACAAGACAAGAAAGATGCTGACCATGGAGAAGATGCACCACCCGAAAGCAGACGTCGACAGGCTGTACCTACCAAGAGCTTCAGGAGGATGAGGCCTAGTCCAACTCGAACTGATATTCAAGACTACCACTATCGGGCTGGACGCATACCTGAAAAAACAGATGACTCACTCCTCCAAATAGTAAAACATCAGATCTACTCCATCAATAAAGAAGCTGTGCAATTCAAGAAAGTGCTTGATGTCCCAGAAACCCCACCAACAAAATGATGCAACTACCATCTACGCCAAATGAGTGAAGCAGAAGGCAAAACACCATGGCCAGCAGCAACTGCAAAAATCCTGGGAGGACAAAGCAATGCACCGGAAGTACCCAAAAAGAATGAGAGACACAGATGTGGACCAGCAAAAGACACACCAGTGGCTGAGGATCATCAGACTGAAAGCAGAGACAGAGGGCCTGATAATCACTGCACAAGACCAGAGCCTGGCAACCAGATCCTATCACCATCGCATCATCAAAGATGGAACAGACCCAAAATGCAGAATCTGTGGAATGTACGAAGAAACCATCGACCACATTGTCTCAGGCTGCCTGGGACTGGCAAAGACCGAGTACATATACAGGCACAACAAGGCAGCAGCATACTTGCACTGGAAGATCTGCAGGAGTTACAAGATCAAGACAACTGAGAAGGGGTACGAACATCAGCCAAAAATGGTCACTGAGAACAATGATGTCACCATCCTCTGGGACATGCCCATCCACACTGACAGAGAGATAAAAGCCAAGGAAGGGAAAGAGGTGCATGCTTATTGACATGGCAATACCATCCGAAAAAAAACCCAAAAACCTCAGTGAGAGTCACAGAGAAGCTGACCAAGTACAAAGACCTGGAGATTGAAATCAACAGGATGTGGGGTATGAAGACCGAAACAACACCAGTGGTAATCGGAGCTCTAGGACTCATAAAGAAGGTAAAGGAAAAGTTCACCAACCATATCCCAGGAAACATCAACATCCATGCAGTCAAGAAGATCGCCCTACTTGGAACAGCTCACATATTACGATGAGTACTGTCAATCAAGTAATATCTGCCCTATAGTGCCTCAGGTCCATAGTTTGGACCTGGCTCCACAAGATGTAAAACATGAATTTACAATGATAATAATAATAATAATAATAATATACCCTGTAGCTGTAGAGTTAATCAAGAGATTCTGTATTTGGTTAAATCAATAAATAAAAATCTAACTTTAGTGTTACTGCAGTAGATATCCTATATTTTCAGTGGGGTTTTTGACACATATAAAACAGGAAACAACTTAATAAAACTGTCAGAAGTTAAATATACAACTGTTCATCACAGGAATAACAGCACATGAACGTCTATGTTTCCAGTCGAGCTAAAAACTAAGACTATGATACGCAATTCGCATACTGCAAAACGGTTATCATCTGGCCTCAGACAATGAACACATTGCTGAAACGTAGGGCTGCTACTCATGCTACGGTGACTACTCAATACTCAACACCTCATGCTTGGCTAAGCTAACCTCTCAAATACTCTTTACATCTCTTGGCTTTGACATCTCATTTCATTAAAGGTACAAATAAACATACACTGCAGGAATATAGTTGAGATAAGCTGTGTTCGGTATTTTGTCACATTTAGGGGTACCAGAAATAATACCACAATGAGAATTTCCAGGAACACGTTCCCTTTGGAGTTGAGGTGGTGATGACAGGAGGGTGTGGGGAAGTAAATGCTTCGCAGTCTTGTGATTATCAAAAGCGAGAGTGTGTCTAGTCTCTGGGGATGTGATCCTGAAGTAGCTGTCTGGTTGCCTGGCTGATTCAATACATATTTCATATAGCGGATTCTCATTATGGAGGTATAGCCATTAACCCTGGTACTGCCTCCCAGAGGGCTGTCACTCCGCATGGAAGTGAAAGTGCTTCATTCAGTGCTGGCAATACTGAATTGGCTCCTACATTATGAGACTGCCCTCCAATCAGCTGACAACGTTGAAGGGAGAAATACCGAGTGTCAATGCACTTCTACCCCAGAGATATGTCAGACCTTTAGCAGTTTCAATTTAGGCACTCCATTTATGCGGAGTTGGTTCTCTGGAGGAAAACTATTTCTTGTTTTTGATTTGACCTTAACAGTACAACGACAGGGATTTCACTCCTACCTAAAACGACCTCTGTTGTAATGTTTTCACTTTTTCAATTTTGCTATTCAAGTTCGACCATGTCTCTCTCAAGATTAAACTGTTTAAAAATAGTATTATAGTTGTTAAAATGGTAATTTTTGTGTCAGTCGTTTCCTAACAGACATACTAACATATGTAATGCATTGATATCTCAATTGGGTATATATCTTGACAGAAAAACCGGCGGTCCTTTTTATCGCCCATGGTTGTTTTAGGGAGATCTTATCATAACTTTTTTTTGCGCAATTGATCTAAAGCTCATTTTAATTCAAATAAATGCAATTTTAGGAGCATTTAGAGAGCAGCAGGTCTGTATCTTTTTCCCCCCACAAAAGTATTAAACTTTGAAAATCCAAAACGGTCATAATGACCGTCTTGGTCGTTCTAGTTTTAATCTTGTGCTTTTACATAAATCCTGATAGCCATCCTTATTTCAAGTGTGGGTTTTTTTTGGGGGGGGGGGGTCTATATTTTGACACGATCACAATGTTAAAAATAAATGGATGTTGGTTAGATTTAAAAAGAACCAATGAAAATCTGTTTACGAGAAACCTCTCAACCGCAAGTCTTGGTTAATTGTGAAGTCTTCAGATGTGAAAAAAATGGTAATGGGAAAATTCTGGTCGGTTTGAAAGAAGAAGGGGATGGGCGGGGCTTTCCAGAATACATCTTCTAAATACGGAAAAGATTCCCCAACGCTGGGGGTATCCACAAGCTTTTGTTGTATAACTCTGAAAGTCCATGTATTTGATACTGCATATGATTTACGTTGGGGAATTTACTGTGTAGTGAGCTTCGATGACTTCTGCTGAAGACGAGTTGAAAAGACCATCCAGCCATCCATCCATTATCCGAACCACTTATCCTGCTCTCAGGGTCGCGGAGATGCTGGAGCCTATCCCAGCAGTCATTGGGCAGCAGGCGGGGAGACACCCTGGACAGGCCGCCAGGCCATCACACAGGGCCGACATACACACACACACACACACACACACACACAAACTCACACACATTTATACTTAGGGACAATTTAGTATGGCCGATTCGTCCTACCTACATGTCTTTGGACTGTGGGAGGAAACCCACGCAGACACGGGGAGAACATGCAAACTCCACACAGAGGACGACCCAGGATGACCCCCAAGGTTGGACTACCCCAGGTCTCAAACCCAGGGCCTTCTTGCTGTGAAGCGACTGCACTTACCACTGTACCAGTATGCCGCCTATATATGAAGATATGGGAAAGAGTAGTAGGAGCTAGGTTAGGAGGACAGGTAATGATTGGCGAGCAGCAATGTGGTTTCATGCCATGAAAAAGCACTACAGATGCAATGTTTGCTTTGAGAAAATGTCTTTATGCATGCTCAATAATCCAGGTAAGAAAATCAAAGATGGTTGAATAAGTTCACCTGGATACAACGTTTATTGACAGATATGTTTCATCACTCAACTACGTAAGTGACCTCTTCAGACTGAAGCGGTCACTTTGAGAAAATGTTTATGTAATAATAATAATAAATAAATCTTATATAGCGCTTTTCAAGTACTCAAAGTCGCTTTACAATAAATGGAGTGAAACAAGACGACAGATGAACATAACACAGACATAAAGGGGTGAATGGGAAGGGGGGCTACGAGAGGGAGAAGCGGCAGCCACACACGATGCCAGCAGTACTCTCCGACTTGGACAGATATAAAGGGAAAGAAAAACAAACATCATAAATCACATAAATGACAGATGCAGGTCAAGCGCTCAGTCTCCAGCCTGCCCCAGTCCAGGGGTGTATGAGCTGTTTGGGGGGCACGAGAAGGCAATGGAGAAAAGGTGTGTCTTAAGATGGGATTAGAAGAGTGAGAGGGATTCTGAGTCTCTAATGATTTGGGGAAGTGAGTTCCAGAACCTGGGAGCTGCTCTAGAGAAGGCTCGGTCACCAAAGTCGTGGAGGTTGGACCTGGGGATAGAGGGAAGGGAGGCTGAGGTAGATCTGAGGGACCGAGAGGGTTGGTAGGGGGAGAGGAGATCGGTGAGCTATGGGGGAGCCAATTTATGAAGGGCTTTATAGGTAAGAACCAGGAGTTTGTAATTTTTCCGGTTGGAGATGGGTAGCCAGTGGAGGTCTTTTAGGACTGGGGTGATGTGGTGCCAGGATTTGGTGAAAGTTAAAAGTCGGGCGGATGCGTTCTGGACCAATTGGGGTCTCTTGATAGAGATAGCACTGATGCCATAGAGGGGTGAGTTGCAGTAATCAAGGCAGGAGGAGATGAAGGCATGGATCAGTATCTCAGCAGCAGGGTGTGTGAGAGAGGATCTTATTTTTGCGATGTTGCGAAGGTGGTAGAAGGAGAATTTGACCATTTGGCGGATATGTGGCTCCAGGGAGAGGGTGGGATCATGGATCACACCAAGGTTGCGTGCCTGGGGGGAAGGAAGACAGTAGTGCCATCGATGGTGAGTGCAAGGTTGTTGATTTTGCTGAGAGTGGACTTGGAGCCAATGAAGAGGAGTTCAGTTTTGTCACTGTTGAGTTTGAGGAGGTTTTGCTGCATCCAGACTTTAACTGCAGACAGACAGGAGTCGATGTGAGAGAGGGGTGGATTGTGAGGGGATTTGGTGCTGAGGTATATCTGGGTGTCATCAGCATAACAGTGGAAGTCCAAGTTGAAATGGGGGAGAATCTGACCAAGAGGGAGGATGTAGATGATGAAAAGGAGTGGGCTGAGTACAGAACCTTGGGGAACACCTTGTGTGACTGTGGATGGAACAGAGGAGTGGTTGTGAAGTGAGATGAAGTGTGACCTGTTGGAGAGGTAAGACTGGAGCTAGCTGAGTACGGTGACTTCAATACCGACATCTTACAATCTGGTGAGCAGGATGTTGTGACTCACAGTATCGAAGGCTGAACTCAGGTTAAGGAGGATGAGGATGTTAAGGGCTCCAGTATCAGCAGAGATGAGGAGGTCATTAAGTACTTTAAGGAGTGCCGTTTCAGTGCTGTGGAGTGGGCGAAAATCAGACTGGAGGGGTTCAAGTAGGTTGTTGGAGTGTAGGTAGGTTTGGAATTGTGTGGCGACAATGCGTTCCAGGGTTTTAGAGAGGAAGGGGAGATTGGAAATTGGCCAGTAGTGGTTGAGGCAGGATGGATCAAGACCAGGTTTCTTGAGAATTGGGGTGACAGCTGCAGTTTTGTAGGAAGAGGGGACAATTCCATGGGACAGTGAGGAATTGAAAAGTTTGGTGAGGTAGGGGCATAGGGCAGGGAGGCATTTCTTCAGTAGGGGGGTGGGGAGGGGATCAAGGGAGCAAGTTGTGGATTTTGATGAGCTGATGAGTTCAGAGATAGTGGTAGGGGCAACTGGAACAAACCGGGAGAGGCGGCGATCAGGAGTAGGGGTATGGAGGTCAAGAGGAATGGGGAGAAGAGGGGCCGGAGTAGGTGCTGCTGAGTCAGACGCAGGGGACAGTGATTTGTTGATAGTGGTGATTTTGTCTGCGAAAAATTGGAGAAATGACTTGCATTGTTCAGCAGTAGAGTTGGAGAGGGCATCGGCACGGGGCTTGAAGAGGTTGTTTACAGTGGCGAAGAGGGTGCGGGGGTTGTGGTTGGAATCATTAATGATGGTGGAAAAATAGGCAGACTTGGCGGCGGTGAGGGCATCTATGTAGGCAGAGAGGTGGAGGTTGTGGGCTTCTTGATGTGCAGTGAGAGATGTGAAGAAGAGATGATGTAGAAGTACAGAGAAGGTCGGAAGGAGTTACATTGTGTCTTTGTGGATTTAGAGAAAGCATGTGACAGGGTGCCGAGAGAGGAGGTGTGGTATTGCATCTGGAAGTTGGGAGCGGCAGAGAAGTATGTAAAAGTAGTGAAGTACATGTATGAGGGCAGTGTGACAGTGGTGAGGTTTGTGTTAGGACTTATGGATGGGTTCAAGGCGGAGAAGGGATTATGTCAAGCATTAGCTCGGAGTACTTTCTTGTTTGTAATGGTGATGGACAGGTTGACAGATGAGATCAGGCAGGAGTCTCCGTGGACTATGATTTTTACATTGTGATCTGTAATGAGAGTAGGGAGCAGGTTGAGGAGAGCCTGGAGAGGTGGAGGTATGCACTGGAGAGAAGAGGAATGAAAGTCAGTAAGAACAAGAGGGAATCCATATGCTTTAATGAAAGGAAGGACAGTGGAATGGTGAGGATGCAAGGAGTAGAGGTGGCGAAGGTGGATGAGTTTAAATACTTGGGGTCAACAGTTCAAAGTAATGGGGAATGCGGAAAAGAGGTGAAGAAGAGAGTGCAGGCAGGGTGGAGTAGGTGGACAAGAGTGTCAGGAGTGATTTGTGATGGAAGGGTACCAGCAAGAGTTAAAGAAAATACTTATAAGATGATAGTGAGACCAGCTATGTTGTATGGTTTTGAGACAGTGGCACTGACAAAAAGACAGGAGGCAGAGCTGGAAGTGGCAGAGTTGAAGATGCCACAATCTTCGTTGGGAGTGATGAAGAAGGACAGGATTAGGAATGTGTATATTAGTGGGACAGCTCAGGATAGATGGTTTGGAGACAAAGCAAGAGAGGCAAGATTGAGATGGTTTGGACATGTGTGAAGGAGAGATGCTGGTTACACTGGGAGAAGGATGCTGAACATGGAGCTGCCAGGGAAGTGGAAAACAGGAAGGCGGAGGAGGTTTATGGATGTGGTGAGGAAGGACATGTAGGTGGCTGGTGTGACAGAAGAAGATGTAGAGGACAGAAAGAGAATGAAACAAGTGATCCGCTTTGAGGACCCCTAACAGGAGCAGCCAAAAGTAGTAGTAGTAGTAGTAGTAGTAGTAGTGGTAGTGGTAGTAGTAGTAGTTGTAGCATTAGATAAACCAGGAGCTGGATTAAAGTGACCCAGCCACTGGGTAGGTACGAGGTGGTGGCTACGTGGTAGTAGTGGTAGAGAGGAGATGGACGGTTTGCAGTTGTCACTGAGAATGGCCCAGCCACTAACCCATGAGCTGGTCCGCAGAAAAACTACCCAGCACTGTGTAAATAACCCAATAAAATGACCCAGCAGACTCAACCCAGTGTTTGTGTAGATTAAACAACCCAGCCATGTGAAAGGAACATTTGTTGGCCAAATTTGACTTTCCTCACAGAACAAGCCTTTTGGTCACTGGCTTTCAGTATTTATCTGAGGAGAACAGGGGGTAAATACAAAAGTCCCTGTAAGGGAATTAGCAGGAAAAAAAATAGCTGATGATCCACACTACCACACTTACTGTGCATCTCTCTGTGTCCTCACCATCAAAAAAATGACAGAATTTGAAATGAGCAGAGAGAAATAAGGGTGGGAGCAGTGGGCTTTGGAGCTTGCTTGACCATAACAATCATCTTCATCAATAAGCAATATCCCCAAAGGCTCCGTGAATCTCTGTCTCTCTCTCTTGCAAGGTAATGTACCATGCATCAGAGAGCATTCTCTTTCTGACTGAACAGAAAATACAAGACAAGCGTATCCCACCACAGGCTGAGCCATCAGACTGAGGAGCCTCTTTTATGAAGGCATTAAAACAGATCATCAGAATAAAAAAAAACAGTTCCACTGTGTATATAAAATAAGTCCTGGATGATTTGCTCTCTGTTTTCTTCACCATCTCTCCATACCCCATCTTTGTCTATGTCAACAAAATGTTGGACTCCATGACTTGTATTTTTATTTTTTTTAGGGAGTTGTTCCTTATCAGACGTGAGGGTCTAAGGACAGGATGTTGTGTTGCTGTAAAGCCCCTTGAGGCAAACTTGTAATTTGTGATATTGGGCTATACAAACAAAATTGACTTGACTTGACTTTCAGCTGCAACGATGTAAGACATTTTTACTGAAAATTGTCAGTTTATCTTTTCTTACAGTGTCATGGGTGACTCCACCAGAAGCACAAAAGAGAGTCTGCTTCTCACTCTCCTTTACCAGCTCAGCCGAGTATGATTAGCCACCTGCTAATTTGTATCAGTGTCTCAAATTATTATTCAGTTGACAACGGGGCTAACACTGGCAAATTTCTAATTAGAACATGACAGGGGGAAAAGCAATATAGAATACAATATAACGTTTACATCCTTCCTATCCCATTCTTCATAGATACACAATTTCTTGAATTTGTATGTGTAAAGTATATATTGTGACGTGGTGCAGGGTATAGGGAAGGGGCCAGCATGAAACAAATATGCTGAATGTCTCAAACATTCTAGGGAAATTATCTGAGACTGACCCCTTGATGAAAATCAGGTTTATGATCCCAAATTGGTTTTTGATAATGAACTGTAATGTTGTTCTCAACCCACCCACTTGGGATGGGCCTTAATAGATCTGTGTTTACGAGATAGGGTGATTTGATTCTCGGGTTGCTTTTAAAATTGCTGTGCTGTCTGCAGTGAAGACAGAGGGCAAGAAAATCTATATGTAGCAGGGAGGATCATATATCCTCTGTTTGACACCAGGGCTCTCCCTTTCTCTTTGTTTTCTTCCCCGCCGAGCTCTCCACCCTTCATCCCTCCTCCCCTCTGTGGGGTCTGCACTTCCTGTTCCCAGGGAGGAGCCCTAACGCAGTGTGATGCAAAGCATATAATCCAACAAGCAGATGGGTAATTGCATTACCCATCACTTTTCCCCTGTCTCTTTGCGAAACGTGGTACCAGCAAAAAAACAACTGGCATCTTGTGTTTTCTATACAAATGGACTAAGGCTGACTAATCTCTAGTTAAGCAAGTAAAAATGATACTCGCTACAGTATATCTTAACATAAAACATAAATACTATGTCATTGTTTTGTTGATTTTTGTTTTTTAGGTTGGTGGTTTAAACAGAGGAAGGCAGTAAGTTTTTAGTTTCCCTGGGACACATTACATTACATTACATTACAGTCATTTAGCTGACGCTTTTATCCAAGGCGACTTAAAATAAGTGCATTTAACGTAGGAAATCAGGAGAAATACTAGTCATCAGAGGTCATAAGTGCATCTAAGCAAGCATAAGCAAGAAAGATAATACTTACTCTATTCTAGATGAACCAGCAATTCAGAATCACTCCAGAAGTTAAAATGCACACTTAACGGATTTTGAAAAACTTTACTTACCTATTTTGTTAATGTGACGTTAAATGTAGGTGAAGAGCATTTTAGCACCTCCTGGTTGCTTTGAATACTGTAGCTTTAAATGACATTGTTCCCTATTGGTCATTTATGATCACATGGGTAGGGTCATAGTTCGAGACCAGCCATTTTGTCTTGAGATTTTGCACAGTAAAATGCTCCAGAACGCTCTGTTTAAACGTTTGCATCCGCCTGTGTTGAGCTTTGGAGAAGCTTTGATTTTTCACTATTCTGTCCCCTGCATGCGTGGCTGTACACGAAGTGATAGATAGCTAAACAGATGTGTAATGTCCGTAGACGCCTTGTCTTACTGACATAAGAATAATTCAAGAACGAGCCGACTTTGTAGGTTCTTAACTGTGTAGCTTTTACTAGCGTTCATCCGACATACAACCTTCATAACATGCGCTTCTCACTTCCTGTATACGTCACACGCACTGCACGTACACCCGTGAGTAGGTCAAGTTAAACACGTGACCTTTCATTCATTACATCTCCCCCTCTAAGATGATTTTCTAACCTGTATATCACCCCCCTTTTCAAAAAAAATAAAAATTCCCCCACAGTACACAAGTCCATACGCCTCACAAATCCAGCCGGATTGCAGGCTTGCTCACCCTGCCAGAGCGAGTAACATATGGTGTGGAAGTTGGCATTTCTGCTGCTCGGGACTCATCCATGTTTCCACTCTCCCCTGGAGTGACATGGTCAGGATCCCTGCTGACAAAGGTGAGTGTTTTGGGTGTGGCCAACAGGTGGCGCCTGTTCCTTCTGTAATGTTCACCTTGAGCTGTCTCCACTATGTAGGATCTGGGAGTGGAGCTCTGACTGTGAACAACTGCTGGCATTGTCCATGTTTTCTGTCCATCAAGTTTGGTGAGTACTGCGTCACCCGAGTTCAGTGGGCCCAGTGTCCGCACGCCGTTCCTGCGGTTGTAGTAGAAAGCCTGCCTCGATTTGGCTGCGGCGTCAGCGGTTTTGATCAGTTCCTCTTTAGGCCAGGCCGGTTTCAGGTTATGCTGCAATGTGGGTAAGGTGGTTCTGAGTCTCCTACCCATGAGCAATTCCGCTGGACTGGCTCCAGTGGAAGAAGAGGGTGTAGCTCTGTATGTCAACAGGGCGAGGAGAGGGTCTTCCTGCCTTAATATGCTTTTGGCTATCTGAACAGCCCTCTCTGCCTGTCCATTACTCTGGGGGTAGTGTGGGCTTGAAGTCACATGGATGAAATCATAATCCTCACTGAACCTCCTCATCTCTTCTGAAACTAGCTGTGGCCCATTATCACTAACTACAATTTCAGGGATACCAAAACGTGCAAATGTAGCCTTCAGCCTAGCTACAACCTGACTGCTAGTAGTTGTTGGTAGATTTAGAATCTCCAAAAACCTGGAATAATAGTCAGACACTATCAAGTAGTTTTGCTTTTTGTACTCACACAGGTCTATGCCAACTTTCTGCCATGGTCTGGATGGGAGCTCACTTGACATTAAAGGCTCTTTTCTCTGTGTGTTCTTGTGTTCTCTGCAGAATTGACATTGCTGTATCTTTGTTGTAATGTGCTCTGTCATTTTGGGCCACCACACTGACTGGCTAGCTCTCTCTCTGCACTTAACTATCCCCTGGTGCCCGTCGTGTATTCTGTCTAAGATCCCCTCCCTCATCTCTGTGGGAATGACGATACGACTGCCTCTGATGACTAAACCATCTACCTCAGATAACTCCCCTCTCACCTGATAAAAGTCTCTGACTGTCTCCGGCACTTTATCGACATACTCAGGCCAGCCGTGTCTGATGAAGCCCAACACTGTCTGGAGCTGCAGATCCCCATCCGTGCTCTGTTTTATCTCCTGCATCCTTTGAGGTGTGGCAGGCACCTGGCACACGATGGCATCAATGTGCGCTGCAACATCATCATGAGAAGCACCATCTCCGTAGCGCTGCTCTGGGCCTCTGGAGAGTGCATCAGCCACAGCTAAAGTTTTGCCTGGTGCGTATTCAGCCACTGCATTGAAACGCATCAGCCTCATTAACAGTCTCTGGCACCTAATGGGCACATTATCCAAGTCTTTGCTGTTCATGAGAGGCACTAGTGGTTTATGATCGGTGACAAGTCTGAAATTGTCAAGCCCAAACAAGTACTTCTCGAACCTTTCACATGCCCAGACGCTGGCTAAGCACTCTTTCTCGATCTGTGCGTACCTTGTCTCTGCGTCACTCAGCCGTCGGGAGCAGTAGGCCACGGGCTTCCAGTGTTCCCCGTGCTGCTGGAGCAGAACGCCTCCCAGCCCGTAGCTGCTGGCATCTGCTGACACCACCGTAGCCTTAGTGACGTCGTAAAAGGTGAGTACCGGGGCGGTGGCGAGTGCTGCTTTAAGGTCTTGGAATGCTGTGTTCTGTGCAGGTCCCCACAGCCACTCTGTCGTTGCTTTAAGCAGTCCATAAAGCGGCTGACCTACAGTGGACAGCTCTGGGACGTATTTTGCCAAATAGTTCACCATCCCGAGGAACCTCTTGAGTTCCGTCACGTTCTGGGGCTGAGGAAAGTTCTCTATTCCGGCCACTTTGTCCGGGTCAGGTCTGATGCCTGCCTCGTCGATGATGTGACCAAGGAAGCGGACTTGTTTCTGTTTGAACTTGCATTTCGCTTGGTTCAGTTTGAGACCTGCTGTTTCAATGACCCCCAGCGCCTCTGCTAGGCGCCGGTCATGGATTTCCTCAGTCTTTCCATGTATAAGGATGTCATCCATGTACACCTCTGTGCCCTCTAGCCCGGTCAGAGTTTCCGCCATCTTTCTCTGGAAAATCTCTGGAGCACTCGTTATACCAAATGGAAGGCGGCTGAAAGCATACCTTCCAAATGGGGTGATGAAAGTGGTGAGCCCCCTGCTGTCTTCATGCAAGGGGATCTGGTAAAACCCACTTGCTGCATCCAACGTTGTGAAGAACTTTGACCCTGCGAGCCTTGGCATTATTTCCTCCATAGTGGGCAGCACGTATTTCTCACGTTTCACCGCTCGATTCAGCCTCCTGAGGTCAGCGCAGCAGCGAACCTCTTTCTTGTTCGGTTTCAGCACCGGCACCATAGCGGCGCACCATTCTGTGGGCTGAGTCACTTTTTCAATAATGCCCTCATTTTCCATGCGCTGCAGTTCTTTCTTAACCCGTGGTACAAGTGGCAGCGGTATCCGTCTGGCTGTATGCACCGCGTATGGCTGGGCACCCTCCACCAGAGCTATTTTCACTGGGTCTGTTTTCAGCAGTCCACTTGAACCGAAAACTCCACTGACCTCATTCATCCGCTTCACTAGACCCATCTCCACTGCCTCTGGACGACTCAGCAGACAGCTGCCTCTCCCCTTGATCACATACACTGGAAAGGAGTATTGTTTCTCCTTGTAGTTGGTTGTGGCTTGAAACTGTCCTATGCAGCTGATGTTTCCACCTGGGCTTATGAAGCATGTGTCAGGAGGTCCCAGTTTTATGTTTGGCTTCAGCTTTTTAAATGTCCCTTGGTTGATAACAGTAGCGTCAGCCCCCGTGTCAATTTTAAAGGTTATTGGTACATCACTTATTGTTAAACTAACAGTCCAATCTTCCTGACTGCTCTCTTTGCCAACTTCTCCCAGAAAGTACAGCTGTTTAACCTCTTCAGTGACTTCTCTCACCGCTTTAGAGTGACATACACGCTCCCAATGTCCCTTTTTATGACACTTGTTGCACTTACTGTTCGTTGCAGGACACTTCCGCTCATCGGTGTGCTGCGTCTTGCCGCACCTCCCGCATTCATCTACTTTGTTGGTTGCAGGTCTGCTGCCACCATGACGCTGTCCGCCCTTTTTGTTTTGGCGTTCGTCCCGCCATCGGACAACATTGACGTTAGCCAGCTGGGCCTCTGGTTGGTTAGCTTGGAGGCTGAGCTGCTTTGTTATTGCCTCCGCCTGGCGCACTTGTTCAATGACTTTCACCAGAGTAAGGTCCGCTGTGAGCTGGAACTGACGGGAGAGCACCTTGTCTTTTGTGCCCACTACCAGACGATCTCTGATATGTTCATCCCTCTTGTCCCCAAACTCACAGTGTTCAGACAGCTCATACAATGTCCGGATGTACATCTCCGCTGTCTGTCCTGGCTGCTGGCTACGTTGATAGAAGCACGCCCTCTCATGTATGATGTTACGGCGGGGAATAAAGTAGCCGTCGAACTTTTTCAGTACGATATCATAGTCCACTTTATCACCCTCCGCCGCGAAGTCAAACGAGCTGAATATCTTTTCAGCCTCGCTGCCCATTGCATAAATCAGCGAACTCACTTGAATCTCCCCGTCGTCTTTATCCAGCTTTGTCGCGAGCCTGAAGCGCGAAAACCGTTGTCTCCACTCCGGCCATTCAACGGGGCAGTCAAACTTGAATTCACTCGGCGGATTAAACTTCGGCATGACTGCTCGTGTTCCGATACACAGACTATTCTGACACCATGTAATGTCCGTAGACGCCTTGTCTTACTGACATAAGAATAATTCAAGAACGAGCCGACTTCGTAGGTTCTTAACTGTGTAGCTTTTACTAGCGTTCATCCGACATACAACCTTCATAACATGCGCTTCTCACTTCCTGTATACGTCACACGCACTGCACGTACACCCGTGAGTAGGTCAAGTTAAACACGTGACCTTTCATTCATTACAAGATGTACCAGGCACTCTGCCCCAGCTAAGGCAGCTGCAACCTCTTTCTCTTGCTTCACTGTGCTAGAGCAGCCCCCATGCGTGCCTCCTCCACTCTCAACCGGGCTTTTTCAACCATAAACTCGGTTTCTCTTTTAACAAAGGTCGAGCGAGCACGCATGGAGGCTGCTCTAGCCACACCCACATGTAACGTCACAGTCCTCTGTCTGCTGTCCTCCGATTTTCTCGATGACTGTTCATATGCTCAACTTCACACTTGGCAGATATATTGGATATATAGAATGACCAGGATTTCGCTCCTACCTAAAACTTTTAAACTCTATACTCTGTCAAGATAAATACTCATTTGAGATATCAATGCTTTACATATGTTAGTATGGCTGTTCAGAAACTGACACCAAAATTAACATTTTAACAACTTTTAATTCTATTTTTCAAACAATTAAAAATGGCCGCTGTCCAACGCCTGTAAATACTGCAACGGTAGCCATGGTGCGTCTGTAACGGCATCTGTGTTGTGTTGCTAAGGGACCACTCGAAGACACACGTCTGTTAAGATACGCTTCTTTACTTGGAACAACACACGTCGCACACCCCTTCTCCTCTCTTACAGTCACTTACATCCTATATTGTCCTCTAGCTCCCCCTACTGTCCTCCAACTGCATCAACTCAAGACATCGCAATCTGTAACCAGACATGTTCGCAATAATCACAAATCAAATTTAGACTATTTCTCTGCACTGGAGAACGCTAGTTTTTTTTCTTCTAGGACAGAGCAATGAAATTCGCGAAGGAAATGATGCGACCAAAACACGTCGTAAATCGCGACATGATGCGCACTGTCACGCGCAGAATTACGAGACGGTAATTTTGACTGCTCATGGTCGTTTTAGATAGATCTTTCTGATCCGGGGTTGTACTGCACCACGAGGCGACATCGCTAACGCGAGACTAAAGGGGGCCGCCCCCTAAGTCTTGTGTAGTTTACATTATTGCAGCAACTTTGGGGGGCAAACACAGGAACCACCGCAGCCGGGACGCGAACCCGTATCTCCTGCATCGCGGGAGATATCGCTAACCGCTCGACCAAAGAGTCCGTTCCGTTGGCCAACGGCTAACGTTTCTACTTATCCATGCACGTTACATTATCTCATATATATATATTTGTCTGTGCAATTTATCTAAAACTAATTTTAAACGCAAATATATAGAATTTTAGGGGAATCCAGGGAGTGGCAGGTCTGTATCTTTTTTTCTCTCTCACACAGTGATTAAACTTTGAAAATCCAAAATGGTCATAATGACCATCTTGGTCTTTCTATTTTTAAGGACCCCAGGAAGTGCAGTGTCGAGTGTGAAGTTGTTTGAGTGAGTGGTTCTCGAAAAAGTTGCGAGCAGCACTACCGGAGGCGAAGCGTCCGGCCCGTTCCAAACAGGCGGGTTCTGGACGGGGACTGCACTAGTCTATTTAAAACAGCATGCCAGTGTGGGCTGTTTACAAACCTGTTGATTGCAGTCATTTTTAGCATGATCTGCATCATGTATTAACCACACTCAATTACATGCAATATAAGGCCAAAAATAAAAAAGCAAGAGGAGGGGGTGCACATGAGAGATACTGGCAATCAGTTGTCATCTCATTCTTACCTCCCTAATCATCAATTACAGCACAGCACAACACACAGATTAAAAAAAAAAATCTTATTGTGTTTGGCAGTATGCTTCAATACATTTTTTTTAACCTGGGATATTGTTTGCACACTTATAGTCTCATATCATGATTTTTTTTAAAATGTGTATTACATGTACAAATAAATAACACTTCAGCAGAGTGAAGGCAAACAAAAAAACAAAAACAACTTCCCCCTTAAGAAAGAGCAGGAAAAAGCGTATAGCATGAAATTCAAAGTGAAGGGTATTGTGCCAGTTTGGCTGCTTATTCAACTCTTGATACTTAAACTCTTACCTTGTTTTTCTTGTTTCTCTGTGTTTTTTCCTGTTTCAGTTTTCAGATACACTACTCACATCTTGTTCATTTTTTTTCCTGTCCACTATCTTTCCTGACATCCAAAGAAGTTGAATCAAGTGCAACTGGACTTGGTATCCAGTTGCACTTGATTCAACTCCTTTGGATAACCATGACCTGGATGAATGAGAACCTTCACAGATATCTTTCCTGTCACCTCGCCATCACTGAATTGTTCACTTTCTTTTTTCTTTCTCTCCTCTACCTCATTGTCTGACCTTCTCTCCTCTCCTCCTTCCCCTTATTATCCTCCCTCCTTCATTTTCAGGGACAAAGCCAAGCCACTGGGAGTTCCACTCTACTAATTACCCCCATCCCTTCTCCGCATCTGTACCTCGTTGCAAGGCAACCATCCACAGGCAGGAGGAAGGACGGAGGAGAAAATGGCAGACACAAGATGAGACGAAAGGGAGGGGAGCGACTTCACTAGGAGCACACAGCTAAATAAATGTGGAGTGATATTAAAGTAATTTTGAAATCACAATATTCTTGTCAGTCAGATGCCGGAAACTTACCTTATTTACCACAGAGCAAAGCTTTCTGCAGAGGGTACATTATTTTCTTTCTCTGAAATTATCTATTAGATATTCTTACATAGATTTTTTTTAATACTTCAACAATTGAGCTTTGTTGAAGACTGTGCTGTATCTCTAAGCATCACACAAGCCTTAATTCCCCAAGCTGTAATTTCCCAGACATGCAAATTCAAACAGAGTCTGGGGAAAATGTATGTGTGTCCTTCATAAGACATCATCCAAGACTTGGTACAAAACCCTTACTTAAAAGATATAACTACTGGAGGTCAGTCGATACAGACCTGTATATTTAGTGAATAGTGATTTAATAGCCTGTCTACCCACCATGACATATAATAATGGCATCAGAGGAAAATGTATCCCCCGTTTCCTGTGCTGTGTTTTCCTCCCAAACTATTGTATTACGCCGATGAATCTAATTTATGCTAACATTGTGCCTCATGTCATGAGGCAGCAAAATTGTTGCTCTGCAATCGGATCACATGGTAAAGTCAATAGAGATAGCATTTGTAGACTGAAAAAAAATAAAAATCTATAGTTGGTCTGACCATCAGCTACCGTGAAACTCTGCTGGCCATCACCAATATGGACCACGGCCAAGCAGAGGCTTGAATTGCTGCTGACAGGCAAAGCCATACTGCCAATTGACACACCACATGTCCTGCTTTACTGGACCCAGCCCATCTTTATGGGATCCCTGTTTTTGCTCTGTAATAGCAATACTGTTGAATTAATTTTACAATGCAAATATATCCTGTCATAGATTATCCAGGAATAGGCAATAAAACCCAAAAGCTTAGCTTTACTTTTTAGGACCAGCTAAGACCAGAAACAAAATGCTATTTAAAAAAGTGTACATCTCAACATGTTTTATATAGATAAAATTACAATGAAAGCTATTGGGAAAGTACAACAGCATCAGAAATGCACCAGCTAGTGTTAATATCTTCAGAGCTGTCATCCCTCTTTTATTATTTAATTAATCATAATGTATTATTATTATTAATATCATAATTGATACTATAAATAATATTATTAATATTAAATTATAATATAATTATAATTAATATACACTATTAGATTAATAATTTATATAAATTAATAATAGTTATTATAAATGATAAATAATAATAATAATAATAATAATAATAATTATTATTATTATTATTTCCCTCTGACTTACCTCTCACGTCTGCAGAGAAACGAGCTGAATGTCTGGAGACAAAAAGCTTTAGTTCTTGATCCAGGTTACAGTCAACAAGGTTGGTGTCCCAGGAACGTATTCCTATAAAATGAACAAGAGCAATGTTAAAGCCAAGGGCATGGCAATGTTAAAAAGAAACCAAATTATTTTTTTCAGTCACTAAGAAAACAAACTGTGCAGTACCGCCTGAAACAGGAATCAATAGTACGTACACCCATCGAACTTTACATTGGGGGAATTGGCAACAGGTTCGTGTTTGATTCAGTCCACAGTCACATCGTTATCACTGACGCATTACTTTTAACCCTACCCTTCCACGTCCTTTATTGGACGAGCCAAAGTGAGCATGTTTAGAGAAAATCTATGTTTGGAAATATCTATAGCTGCTGTCTGTTTCGCCACGGGCCTTTCTCACTGCTGCTCTCCATTGAGCTGAGTCATGCAAACTGATGGTGTCATTCTGGGATCATAAAGCAGATCATCAATTTCAAAAAGGCCATCGTAGGGCATCCGGGTAGCATGGCGGTCTGTTCCATTGCCTACCAACACGGGGCTCGCCGGTTCGAATCCCCATGTTATCTCCGGCTTGGTCGGGCGTCCTACAGACACAATTAGCTGTCTCTGCAGGTGGGAAGCCGGATGTGGATGTTCGGGGGAGGGGGAACTGGGGGGAATAGCGTGATCCTCTCACGCGCTATGCCCCCCTGGCGAAACTCCTCACTGTCAGGTGAAAAGAAGCGGCTGGCAACTTCACATGTATCGGCGGAGACATGTGGTAGTCTGCAGCCCTCCCTGGATTGGCAGAGGGGGTGGAGCAGTGACCCAGACAGCTCGGAAGAGTAGGGTAATTGGATGGGTACAATTGGGGAGAAAAGAAGGGGGCACTGTATAAGGTGAGTTGCTGAAATGTATGGGGAAGGGGGCAAGAAAACTAGACTTTAATAGAGGAGCACAGTGTTTTTAAATACAGCAAATATATCACTAATTAACGTAACATTGTTTCTCGAGCTATCCAACAGACACATGGAAGTCGGTCATAACTAAGCTGTGCCGAAAACCAAGGGTGTGGCAGTATGACGTAATCACCAACAGACAGAGAGTGAAGACATCGGTAGGTCTGTTATTTCTGTTAGACTGACTAATACGCTGATGAGAAACCAGAATGATCCCAGATTAAAGGTTGATACAAACATGCTAAGCTCCACAAAAAAACCCCCCACTAAGAGTAATACCATCACACTGCTATACTCAGCACCTTAAAATCCAATTTGGTCTGCTTGAATGCCAATGATAGCCCAATTTTTGCATGCACAAGAAGCAAACTGTTTACAATTACATCCGTCCTTTTAAAATACATTTTCTTCGACTTCCTAGCTTATTAAGCCCACTTATATCTTGAGTTTCTTACTGCTCGTGTTTTTTTCTTTTTGTTGTTTTGTTTTTGAGATACTTTATGATCCCTGTAGGGAAATTCTTTGCATCTAACCCATCCTAGCTGCGTAGCTAGGAGCAGTGGGCAGCCGCCGTGCAGCACCTGGGGACCAACTCCAGTCCGTCTTGCCGTGACTCGGTCAGGGGCACAGACAGGAGTATTAACCTTAACATGCGTGTCTTTTTTGATGGTGGGGGAAACCGGAGCACCTGGAGGAAACCCACCTCAGACACGGGGGGAACAAGCAAACGCCACACAGAGGACGACCTGGGATGACCCCCAAGGTTAGACAACCATGGGGTTCGAACCCAGGACCATCTTGCTGTGAGGCAACAACACTAACCACTGAGCCACCGTGCCCCTTTGTTTTAACTTGCACCATAGGTAGCAAGGTATAGGCCAAACCTGTCAACAATCCCCACCTGATGAGCGTTTACTCTGCCTTTGTTTGCATGAAGCTCTTTCAGTCACTATCCACACCACCCACACAATTTCCCCAACAATATAGTACTTTCACTCTTCCTTGTCATGTTCATATTGATGGCGGTGGTCTTTAATGTGTATCATATGCCATTTTGAAATACTCAGATTTGTTTGAAAATCGTTCCACGGTCGTGCCACGCCCACTAACCGATGACGGATGAGAGAGACAGATAGGCAGAAAGAGGGAGAGAGAGAGAAAGAGAGAGAGAGAGACTTTTAAAATAACTTGTATTTACAACACATTATAAAGATTTTCCATTCCCATCGTTTCAGTACAAACTGAGAAGCGGAAACAGTAAATTCTCAGGCATCATTACACACACACACACACACACACACACACACACACACATACACACTACCATAATAAATTAAAAATTAAGAAAAAGTGAACCATCTTCCCTCATTGAACATAAAACCTGTTTGATCCCCCACAGAGACCTGAAAGTACCGGTCAGGGTGTAGAAAGTGTACTCTATCCTCGGATGAACCACCATCAAACCCTTCATAACCTGCACCACATCCGTCCAGCTCCGTCCCTGACCTAACGTCTTATTCTTCCTGGTCTTCCAGACCGCTAGCTTAGCAGTTCCAAACAAAAAAATAATTGACCAGAACCAAAATAAGTCTTTTTCTTACTGCATAATTGGGCCCAAAAACAAATAAGAGGACAGATAATTTATCCCCCAAAGCTTCCCCCCATTCCCCAGTAGTCTAAATAAGCCCATTCATCGAGGACAAGAGACCAGTAAATGCTCTAATGTTTCCCTTTGTGTACTAAAAGGACATTCCTCCCCAGTGCTTGGATCCAGGTGAGCTCTTTGTCTCTTTATAGCTATTGCTCCATGTTTAATCCCCCACTGAAGGTCAGCCATCCATTTCTCAACAGGAGGCCTTTACAGGACCCTCCACCTGCCGTTAGGGGTACTGTCTGAAGGAAAAATCTCAGTCCACCTCGACTCCTTGACTTCAGCCAGAGAGTGAAGGTTGAGCACCTTCACACAGCTGTGATGAAGCTGCTTCTGCCCACAAGAGCTGGAACTACCCAGCACTGGTGTTTTCAGGGCAAGAAGCAGTCCACACACCCCTCTCGCCACTGCTCAACAGCAGCACTGATAACCAGGGAGGGAAAAATGTCCTCATCGTCATCATTCCATTGGTCAGCTAGAGCACTCTCAGCGGCCCAGACAGGGACTGCCAGACTTCTTCCACAACCCTCCTCAGCACTCAGGAGGACCTGATGTTACTGATGCCGCCGAGTGTGTCCATTACAATGTTACAATTTCAATTAGCAGACGCCCTTTATCTAAAGTGACGTACATCTGAGAGTTAATACAACACAAGCCAGGATCTAGTCAGGCGACAATGCAAGTAAGGGCCAAAAAACTAGGTTCAACTGCAATAGGCCATAGGTGTCAACAGGCAGGCAGTGCACAAAGGCAATGCATAGCGCATAGAAGCATTTATTTATCTATTTGATTTTTCCCCTTTTTCTCCCCAATTGTACTTGGCCACTTAATCCATTCTTCTGAGCCCCCCCCCCCCCCCGGTCACTGCTCCACCCCCTCTGCCGATCCAGGGAGGGCTGCAGACTACCACATGTCTCTTCCGATACATGTGGAGTCACCAGCCACTTCTTTTCACCTGACAGTGAGGAGTTTCACCAGGGGGGACGTAGCGCATGGGAAGATCGCACTCTTCCCCCCAGTTCCCCCCACCCCCCTGAACAGGCGCCACAACCAACCAAAGGAGGTAGTAGTGCAGCGACCAGGACACATACCCACATCCGGCTTCCCACCCACAGACACACCAACTGTGTCTGTAGGGATGCCCGACCAAGCCAGAGGTAACACGGGGATTCGAACCAATGATCCCCGTGTTGGTAGGCGACGAAATAGACCACTATGCTACCCGGATGCCATATTTTTATTAATGCCATCAGGTGTGGAGGAGCTCGTGAAAGAGCTGGATCTTTAGCTTTTTCTTAAAGATGGAGAGTGACTCAATGGATCGCATGGAGTTTGGTAACTCGTTCCACCATTGATGTTTTTATAAGATGGCCCAATTCAGTGACGCCAGCCTCAACAAACTTAGTCCTTACTGTAGCGGGGGCAAAAACGGTATTTCTAAGGAAGTCATTATAAAAGCAGTGGCTCCTCAAAAAGCCACATTCCTGGTCTAGAGTCAGGAGTCTGCGTGACCTTCAGCATCTGCCAGGTGTCAACCATTGAGCTGTAAAAAGGTTTACGTCCTGTCAGATCAGCTTCAGTGATCTTAGCAGAAAAAGCCAGCTTTCCTAAGAAGTAGCCGAGCAGGGGCCAACCAGCATTGACCGCAGCCGTACAGCAGCCTCTGTTCTGTCTGTTGTCTGAAGGCCGCAGTTCGGGATGGATTGTGTATTAGTCCTTGTCCTCCCTCTGCCACAGGGAGATACAGGGCAACGCCCTCATCCAGTGCTAACCAGACCAGAAAAAAAATCATCAGACGCCTCTGCATCTCTTCCACAAGGCCTGGCGGTGGTACTAAAAGAATGAGTCTGCGCCATAGAGATGAGGCGACCAGGTTTTTAACTATCAGAGCTCTTCCTCTGTAGGACAGCTGGGATAGGAACCATTTTTATTTGGACAACTTGGTTTCCACCTTCTCCAGCACTCCCTCCCAGTTCTGCCTGTGGCAGTCCTCACTTCCTAAGTATACTCCTAGGATTTTAGTGCCTCTTTCTCCCCACCTAAGGTTCCCAGGAAGATCAGAAGTGCTCCCCAAAAGCTCCACTGACCCACCCAAGAAAGTCTCACTTTCCCCCCAGTTAACCCTGGCTGAAGACGCCTTTCCATGTAAGACCAGGCATGTAATAATTTATGTAGATCGTGTACTAATTTTACCTTAAAATACCAAAAAAATGTTGGTTTTCCAATGGGAGATAAAATCTGCTCCATTAAAACTAAACGATGGTCTGCAAAAATAACAGGGTGAATCTGAAAATTGACAACTCGAGCAGTAAAAGAACTAGATACGTAAAACCTGTGTAATCTTGCTACACCAACTCTGCCATCTGATAATTTGACCCAAGTGTACTGTCTAACTGAAGGGTGTTTCATCCTCAACACACTAGCCAAATCGGTTTTCTTTCAGACACAAGACAAAACAGAGGATGATTGAAGGTGTGGCTCCTCTCCAGTCCTAGCTGAAGTACAATCCGTGCAACAGTCTTCACCCAATACAATACACTCTCCTGGAGCAATGCCACTTAATTTTTCTTTCAACATTTTAAAAAGCCCTTCATGCCTTGGTTTGGTGCATAAACATTAATCAAAGTAAAAATAAACGCCTCTATTTCAGCTTTCACCACAAGGACTCTGCCCTTCACAGCCTCTTTGCTGGATATGATGTCTGCATTTAAAGTAGAAGAAAATAAAATAGGAAGCTGCTGCACTAAAATTTGTCCCATGGCTAAGGACGTGCTGCCCTGCCCACCATAAGCTCCAGTCTGTTTCATTTGCACTGTCACTGTGAGCTTCTTGTAGAAAAACTGCATCCAGTCTTTTCTGCTTGATTACTTCTGTTATTAAGGCTCTTTCCTGTGTATCTCTCCCCCCATTCATATTTAATGAAGCCACCCCTCAACCCTTCATATAAGGCGAAGAGAGACAGACCAGCAAGAAGTCAGACAGAAAAAGAAGGCAGAAATGAAACACCCAGTTTTGTATGATCATGGCACTTTTAATTTGAGTTTAATCTTCTTTACCATTTTTGTCCTGGGCACTTTTTAACCTCTTCTTAGACCAGTGACACGCTTCTTGAGACAATAACATTTTTGCTATCCAGTAAATCTAACCCCACAACTTTTTGAAGTGTAGTAACTGGCTGAATAAAAATGTTCAACATCAGGAAAGCAATCATTGACATTAGCTTAGTCACCAAATGTGTCATCCAGAAATCCATTAATTTCCTCGGATGAATACCAGTTCACATTCTGAGAAAGGCTGTCCGCTACAGAAACACTATCATATTCAGCTACAGCTTCGCACTCCATGTCAGTCACATTGCCATGGCAACCAGCAGGCTTCATCACCTGCTCCTCTGCCTCACTGTCCAGTATGACCTGCAGCATCTCGGCCTCCTGTACTGCAAAACGTTCCGCATCTCTCTCTGAACTCCCCATGTCGTCCTTCCTCTGCACTGTCCTGACCACGGGTTCAGCCTCCACCTCCCCTGCTGAATGTTCTTTAGACACAGAGCCGCACGCACCGGCGGCTCCACCAGCCTCGCTCCGTACAGGGGAGCAGCCTCGGGCAGCGTCCGCCGTCCGCTGCTCCCCTCCCCACTGTCAGACACATCGGCCGCAGCGGGGTGTTGCCCGCCGCTCCCCCTCCCCACTGTCATCCACACCGGCTGCAGCGGGGTGTTGCCCGCCGCTCCCCCTCCCCGCTGTCATCCGCAGCGGACCCCATTGCGTGCTGTCTATGGGGACAAGCAATCCGCTTGTGACCCACATCTCCACAACACTTCATACTCCCGGAGCCAGCATAACGCGTATAAAATCCCTCCCCATGCTTAACACGGAAAGAGACATCCAGTGTTTGAGTCCGAGAGTCCAAATACATGAACGCTTGTCTCCGCAGAGACTGAACATGCCTCAGATTGGCGTCCTTCCAGCCCAGACCCACCGCCCGGAATCCTCCCGCAAACCTCCCGAAGCGCTTCAGTTCTTGCGCCAGCGCCTCTTTGGGAGTAAAAGGAGGGGCTCCGGGCACGGTGATCCGGGTGGAAGGCACCGGCAGCAGCGGGGGAAACAAGTGTAAACTCACCATCCTTTACAAGCAAGCCGTTTTCTATCGGCTTGTTGACAAACCCCTGTTCCTTCATAAACACAACCACCGCTTTATGCCCTACCTAGTCTCATGAGAGAGAGAGAGAGAGCGAGAGAGAGAGAGAGAGAGGGGGAGAGGATGCACAATAACGAAGAAATAAGGCTTTGGTGGGCCAGGGGGGGTAAATATGATTTATTCTGTAACAATGAACAGATGTACTATGCAGAACAGACAACCGACAGAGCAGCTATTATGTGACAACGATACAAGGGGTTCGACTGTAGCCTGCACAAAACGATGTGGGGGGGGGGGGGCGGGGGCGGCGTTTTCCTCATGGTGGCCCGCCGTCTCACTTCAGTCACCGTGAAACGAGACGTTTTCCCCGCGACAACAGCTGTTCGCTCACCGCCGGAAAACACCGCAAGCTGCACAGGAGAAATGCGCAGTTGTTGATGCGCTGGCGCAGGGCCAGAGAGGCGACGCGGGCTGCGTTCTTGACGCATAGGCTGGATATGCTGAATCACCCATGCCAACTTGATTCGAGGACCCAACCCACGTGTAGAAATGACAACATGGGGCCCGGCAGACGTTATTTAAGAAAACACAAGGCTATCTCGCTAAGCAACTTGGCCCTGGTAAACCGAAAAGATGTTGCATTGAGGATTTGACGGCAGCACATTTGTCCGCGCTCAGTAGCCCCAGTGTGAACAACAACGCTGACTACGGGAGATGCCAGCTGATTAAAATGCAAGACGACGTTTATAGCTTGCATTAAAGTTCATTTATAACACACACACACACACACACACAGAGACACAGGGTGCATGACATTTCCCCGCAAGGCGTCTCGTCGTGCTGCAAATCCAATCTCAACCTGGCTGCACCGCGCGATAACTAGGCTACGCGGCCGATTCACTCGCGCGTCCTCTTTCTCCACCTCCATCTCCCGCCTCCCATCGCTTACCTTTCTCGATATCCGCAATGGCACACTTTAAGTTATCCTCCGCCACGATTTCCCCGATGACAACCAGCAGGTAAAATTTGCTGTCGACGAAGTGCTGCGGAAGACTTGCGGACGACGGGGACGCCATGACGTTACTCGCGCTGTCCAAAGTCTCCAAATCACCGGGATCTACAAGGGTCGCCATCCTGTCTCTAGAGCTTAGGATCCCACACCCTCGTCGCTTCGCTGCGGAGCACGGTAGTGGTCGCCAGACATGCAGTTTTCTGCCCTGTTTAGGAGTGGCCCGGACCTTTTATACCCGCAGACGTCGTGTCCCCGTTGGCAACCGGAGGGAAGAGTGCGAGAGAGGAGGGGGAGGGGGAGGGGGGGTGATGTGTGGAAACAGCAAACTCACAGCTGATGTCATCTGCAGCAAATCGATGCGTCCGGAAGTTCATATAAAAAAAACTGAATCATGTTAAGCAGTTGCAGATCATTTTTTAAAAAGAAAAGTTTCAGATTAGGCCCATGTACACGCGTGTACGACCAGACGTAAAAAGGTCCAGCTGGGGAAAAGTTGAATCCTGGATTTCGGTTTTACAGGTGGAGAGATGAGTTTTGTTTTGTTTTTTTCGTTAAATTATTGGGGGTTTTTTAAGCTAAAACTACTCTACATAAGACGCCAGCAGTTCCACAGTGACTGCTGCATTCTTAATTAGGCTATTTAACACCAAGAAACACCAACCAAAATGAAGACTAAAGTAAACATAGGTACTCGACATAACAAAACAAACATTTAAACTATATATATATATATATATACCATTTATAAAGGTCATTTATAAACAGTAGATGAATTAGCTTAAGATACTCCACGTCTGATCTGAACATACATATACATTTGTTAACATATACAACACATATACATCTAAATAGGGGTCTTTCCCAGTGTTTGAAGACACCACAGCATTGCAGTCCTGACTGCTGCTTTATGATTTATGTTGATTGTCTCTCTAAAAAATAAGCATATCTGGGCTTTAATAAACGTCTCTCATCTCCCAGCGTAAGCTTGTGTTTATTCATTGCTGTATCGTTCGGTTTAAATCCAGCCACTGAGGATGCACAAGCCAGGGCATTCCTAGTGCCGATCCCAAGCCCGGGTGAGTGGGGAGGGTTGCATCAGGAAAGGCATCCAACTTAAAAACGTTTGTCAAATCAAATATGCGGATTATAGATCAGATTTCCATACTGGATCGACCAAGACCCAGGTTATAAACGAAGCTAGAGGTGGGCTTCTCCTTCTCCTTCTTGTCCTCTCCTCATCCTCTTGCCCCTTCCCCTCATTCTCCTTCTTCTTTACCTTCTCCTCCTTCTCCTTCTCATGCTCATCCTCCTTCTTCCCCTCCTTCTTCTTCTTCTGTACCTTGTCCTCCTTCTCCTCATTCTCTTTCTCGTCCTTCTCCCTCATTATCCTTCTCATGCTCATCCTCCTTCTTCTCCCTCTCCTCCTCCTTCTTCATTCTTCTCATTCTCCTTCTCATGTTCCTTCACATGCTCCCTCTCGTTCTCATTCTCATTTTCATCCTCCTTCTTCTTCTTCTGTACCATTCTCCCTCTCATTCTTCTTCTCATGCTCATCATCCTTCTTCTCCCTCTCCTCCTCCTCCTTCTTCTTCTTCTCTCTTCATTCTTCTCATTCTCCTTCTCATGTTCCTTCACGCGCTCCCTCTCATTCTCATAATTTCCCTTCTCCGTCTCCTTCTTCTCCTTCTCCTTCTGGCAGCTTGCATCCTTGATAATGAGTGTTACCCGTGATACTAACTACCGTCAGAGTGCTGCTGTTGTGCATGTTGGCTCACCGGAACGCCGCTGCTACACTAAATGGAATAGGACACTAACTAAGTTTACTAATTAAACCCGTGTTTACCCAGCTAGCAGGGAATGTTCCCACAGCATTGGCGAACATTCCCTACAGGTTCTGCTTACGTTTTAAAGAAGATGTTTTCATCTAAGGTTCAAAGAACGTTTTAAGGATGTTTACCATTTCAAATAACGTTCCTATAAGGTTAAAGGTCAACAAAGGAAGAACGTTTCAGATGCAACATTCTGAGGATGTTTTGGGGATGTTGTTGAGGTAACAGATTCTAGAATGTTCTTCTATAAACCATTCCTGCAATGTTGCATGATAACAAAGGAAGAACATCTGCAAAGCGACATTGTGAAAATGTTTTCAGGATGTTATAAAGGCCTGACATTACAGCACGTTTTTCTGTAACACGTTCCCAGAATGTAATCCTAGGAGAACATTCTGAGATTTTTCTCCTAACACTGTCAGAACGTTTTTATAACAACAAATTGCCAGCTGGGATACCTGCTATTTCATGTCAATGTGACTGTTGTGAAAAAGGTCTGTAAGCGGTTGAGGAGAGTGGTTGGATTTAACATCAGCGTTACAAAAAATGCAAAGGTAGTTTGCAAGCTTCATCGCTGAAGTGCATGATAGACGCCCCCCCCCCCAAAAAAGAAGAAGAAGAAGAAGAAGAAGAAGAAGAAGAAGAAGAAGAAGAAGAAGAAGAAGAAAACCCAGACTTCTGGTGTGCAAATCCTGAGAACTCTAAGCAATAGTTTTACATGCTGCCCCAGGCTGGGAGAGTTCTTAACTGCAGCCTTCATTCTTGTAGTGTACGAGAATTTACAAGAGTTTATTTTCATTTGGCGGACCCTCTTATCCAAGGAAACATACATCTGTCAAGTGGTTGGCTTGTATAGCATTAGGAATCTAGGCCACGACCTCTCAATGGAGACTCGTCCCACCTGGGGTTTGAACATCCGATCTCCGGTGGGAAATCTGGAGTTTTTACCTACATTTTTTTCTTTTATTATGAAAATACATATCATACCTCTTATAGATCTACATATTTAAGCAAAAATATACATAATCGTGGAACAAAGAACAAATAAAAATACAAAACATTCAAATAAAGTTTAATACATAGATGGATGAGGCAAAATAAAAAAAAATAGTGAGGTAGCCTGCAGGCTTTTAGCATGGTTTCCAGCCCACAGCCCCCCCCCCCAAAATCAAAGAAATCCCATTAAAAAAACAAAATAAAAATGAATAGATAAGACAGAAAATAATGAGGTAACCAGCAGGCCTTTGGCGTTCCAGGCTACAGGCCCCTCAACAAATCAAACACACACACACACATACACACACACACACACACACACACACACACACACACACACACACACATGTAAAACTATACTTATGAGGACCCCTCATTGACTACATTCATCTCCTAGCCTTTAACCCTAACCTTAACCATGCAAACTACATGACTAACACTAACCCTTACCCTAACCTTAACCCTAAAACCAAGTCCTAACCCTAAAATAGACCCTTTTACTTGTGGGGCCCCATAAAAATGGCCCCACAAGTTAGGTGGTTTCTGGTTTTTCTATACTAATGGGACATTTGGTCCCCGTTAGGATAGTTAAACACGGTACAGACACACACACACACACACACACACACACACACACACACACACACACACACACACACACACACACACACACACATCCATCCATTATCTGAACCGCTTATCCTGTTCTCAGGGTCACAGGGATGCTGGAGCCTATTCCAGCAGTCATTGGGCGGCAGGCGGGGAGACACCCTGGACAGGCCGCCAGTCTATCACAGCACCCACACACCCACACACACACACACACACACACACACACACACACACACACACACACACACACACACACACACATTCACACCTACAGACAATTTAGTATAGCCAATTCACCTGACCTACATGTGTTTGGACTGTGGGAGGAAACTGGAGCACCCGGAGGAAACCCACGCAGACATGGGGACAACATGCAAACTCCATACAGAGCACGACGCGGTACGACCCCCCGAGGTTGGACTACCCCGGGGCTTGAACTCAGGACCTTCTTGCTGTGAGGCGACCACGCTAACCCCTGCACCACCATGCCACCCATCCTTCTCCTCTTTTAATCCTATTCCTATATCTTCTCTACCAGCTCATATATACTACATAACTTCTGATTTTCCTATGTTTACTTTAGCCCCTGATGCCCCACCATACAGCTGTACACTATCTAATACCTCAGTTACACTTTCCCTGTCCCTTACTGTAACTGTCGAGTCATCTGCATATTGATAAACTAAACTCACTTGCCCTCCTGGTAACTCTATGCCCCTAATCTTATAATTTCCTTTCAGCAGTGCTGCTAACGGCTCAGCCGACAAGGAGTACAGCAGAGCCGAAAGCGGACACCCTTGCCTAACTGACCTCTCTACCCTAAATGTGCGTGTGACTACCCCATTGATTTTAACACAACTAACTGCCCTATAGTACGTCCTTCTTATCCATCCTCCCAGCCTATGCCCAAAACCAACTTTTTCTAGCACCCTATATAAATAATTTGATTCAACCTATCAAATGCTTTATTCAAATCTAAACTATCCCTCCTTTGTCTCCATTCATGAAGTCAGTTGTGTCCCATATGCTACTTATTGTGTCTGCTATGTCCCGACCTGGTATGCTGTAAGCCTGTGTGCTGCCCACCGCCGTTCCTATAACTCTTTTGATCCTATTGGCTAACACCCTTGCTAATATTTTGTAATCATTCTTCAATATGCTAAGTAACCTATATTTTTTAATCTATCCCTACTTCTTTTCTTGTATATAATGATAACTACCCCTGTCGACATACTAAATGGCATCTTACCCTTTTATTATATCCACCTAGATAATCTATCTAACACTGGCACTAATTCCTCTCTAAACTCAATGTAAAACTCACCAGTTAAAGCATGTATCCCTGGTCTCTTGTTCCTACCTAACCCTGCTATTGCTGCCTCTATTTCTTCTGTCCCTATTTCTCCCTAACACATCTCCCTATCATCATCACGTAACCTGGCCCTCGCCTTATCTACTTACCTACTGAGCTGTCCAGCTGCTGGTGTACATGGAGATAGTATGACACTTATTTACTGTTTAGCCAGGCCGCTACCACCCCCTTGTGGTACCAAATGGTTAATGCTCAAGAGCCCAATTCTTGACTGAATTGAAAATGCCTTTAAATTTGGCACAATTATTAAAAAAAAAATTTCATAGGTGATGTACACATTTTCCAAAATTTTTATCATAGTGGGTCAACCCCAAAGCCTAATTTGTATCTAAAAATGAAATAAAGTTCTTTAGTTTGTACACCAGTAATGGTGAGGGTCCAACTCTTCAGCCAAGATGTGGCCTGTGGGAGACTGAGTGTCCAGTCTTCAGTGCTCTCATCTATTGTACATTTCAAATTTTTACAGATGTTTGACGCTTAAAGTCTAGCTGAGGGATGTTTACATTTACATTTTTTTTCAGAAGTAGAGATAATTGCTTAGAAGCAGAATGGACTTTTTCAAGGCTTTTAAGGCTGATATTTGCTTTAGAATGCAATGGCATTATATGATATTTTGCATTTTAAAATTGCCTATTCTATGCATAATATTGTACTATGCAAACAATAATTAAGATTTTCCTCATTTTCACACCCCATCTTGCACATTTTATACTAGTAGTAATAAAACAAAACCTGATGCCCTTCACTGATGATCAGGCAGCCTCCAGTGATGAAAATATCACCACAATGGCTTCTGAAGCAACATTTATCTGGAACATTTATTTGGCATTTCATTTCATGTACTTGCATACATGAAATGAAATGAAATATCGTTTCCCCAGCTCACAGCAGAGCAGCACAAAGACAATAACACATATTCAAAACCTACAAGAACACATATATCCAAACTACAAAAAAAAACTACAAAAACTCCAACACTACAAAAACATATAGCATCCAACATATCAATCAATCAATCAATCAATCAATCAATCAATCAATCAATCAATCAATCAATCAATCAATCAATCAATCAATCAATCAGTCAGTCAGTCAATCAATCAATCAATCAATCAATCAATCAATCAATCAATCAATCAATCAATCAATGTTAGCTGTCCAAGAGAGCGAACTCCAGCCAGTATGACTGTCGCAACTGCCGGTCTGCATGGGCTAGCAGTTAGCTTAGCTTGCCCCGCTCCCGCGTCCTGTCAGACCACCCTTGGTGTTTCCTCTTCGGGCGCAGTTCCGGGCAGGGCCGTGGTCCCTGGGCCCACTGGATGCAGCAGACCAGACTCTCCCAGCTGATCCAACACCAGCTCTCCCAGCCACACACCCTCGACACACCTCCCGCACTCCACATGACGACACCAAAACACAGTCAATGCCAGGCGAGGGCGCCGCCAGACTGCCCTCGGTGTTATCGGAACTGCTGGTCTGCATGGGCTAGTAGTTAGCTTAGCCTGCCCCGCTACCGCGTCCTGTCAGGCCGCTCTAGGTGTTTGCTCTTCGGGCACAGCTCCGGGCAGAGCCGTGGTCCCTGGTCTCACAGGACCCAGCAGATCAAGCTTGTTGTGTACGTGAGTACCTTGTTTTGGTGTTTTACGACAGTTGACAGCTTTACGGGTATGTGTGTAGTGAAGTAAAGAATTTTTATGTTGCATCGAATGAACTACCGTGTTTGTTGTCGGCTCACTGAATATAACAAGAGATGGCTGAGTTTAGTCTAACGCCACCGGCACCATTCTTGGCTGTACATGGGCGATGTCTTGGACACCCAAACAATTACCCAGGAAGACAGTAGCCAATAGCTTTGAATTCATAATACCACACCTATTTTCGGTTATGATTCCAACTCCAGATGTTAAAAAGAAATGTGTTCAGGAAGGGCATGTCAGTCTCTCTTTAAGAATGGTATTAGAGCACACCTGTCCCAGGGGTACTCGTTCCAGACTGCCCTGAATCAAACGCTGATGCACTTTCGGGCGAGTCAGCATTCTACCACTAACACCTCTCCGGCATCCCTAATGTTGGGATGTGAGATGGAGCTCCCACTGGATAGGCTCAGGGCCCGGGGCATGGCAGCACACAGAGCTCGGCGGGCCAAAGCAAAACAGGCCATGGCTAGGCGCCAGAGGGAGATGAAGCAATGCTTCGGATGCACGTAGGGCAAAGAAGCCTCGCATTCAGGTGTCAGACTGGGTGCGAACCTGTCAGCACCAGCGAGTCAACAACATGAGCCTATTCTGGTCTCAGCCCCTGCAAGTCACACACAAACTGGGGGCTGTCACATTCAGACTGAGTGATGGTTCAAGTTGGCATGCCAGTTGCCTCAAGAAAGTGCCCGCACCTCCTCCAGTTTATAAACCTGAGTCTCCTCCACATTCCTCTACAGCAACCGGCTGGTCTGCGCCATTTCCAGTACAACCCATACCCACCCTTCCACCTGAGCCTCAGGAGCCAGAACCAGAACCAGTCGTCAAGGCTGAGGGTCGGTCTACACGGGTATGGACTCGCCCTGCCCACCTTAAGGACTTTGAAACCTCTTTCCATACCTAGGTCTGTTCCTCTCAGGTGTGTTAGACTCTGGTTGAATTATGGTAAATGAGCACTGTTCACACCTTTGTGTTAGAGATTTATATAGGAGGGGGGAAAATCTTGTGTATGTGAGAACCATGTTTTTGTGTTTTACGACAGTTGACAGCTTTACGGGAGTGTGCATTGTGAAGTAAAGATTTTTTATGTTGCATCGAACTACTGTGTGGACCTCCAGTTTTGTTGTCGACTCACTGAATATAACAAAGGTCCCCCAGCTGAATAGTTCGTCAAAACAATCTACCGAGATACAATGTACCTTCAAAGATGCAAAGCTATTGTCACAAGGATACCTCCTCTGGGATGCCAGCCAAGTTAAGTAACCATTGAACCGCTTCTTTACTACTACTGCACATCCTTCCCCAATCTGGGACATTGTTTTGGTCTTCCTGTCCTCTGAGTGATAGGCCATTGAGACATTTTCATTGTCATTCTTCTCCCATCTCTTTCAGAGGTAAAGAGCACCACTGGGTTATCTGTTGTTAATAGAAAAGAACAGTTTTTGGCCACCCACAAGCAGCACGGCTTACTGCCTGTTTTCTCCATCTGCCTATCCCAGAAGAATTACACCATCAGTTTGGCCCCTATAAATCTTTTAATGATTACAACGTACACTTCCTCCCCAACTCCCACATGAACCTCTCACACCTGCAATTAGCTGAGATGCAACAAAGATTGTTTTGTGTGGAGGAAAGGGCTTTTCAGCCCTCCATAATCACAGAAAGGAGAAAAAACAAGTAAGAGTTTCATGGTAACATGTAGTTTCAACCTACACCACTTAGGCTTGTTTTCAGTATGTATGCTTTTCTTTGTTCGTTTGACAGCTGAGATTTGAGGCGTGTCCAGGTGGGTAATGACAGGCCCTTTACTTTAGAAAAACACTGAATGGGCTGAATTTTACACAGGCAGATACTATTCGGCACTGAAAGGCTTTCATTATTGAAGCCCATCCAGGGAGTGGTGCTGTGACGCCGTAATAACAAGTGACTATATCCACAAGCAGACGTCTGTATGCTCTCTCTCTCTCTCTCTCTCTCTCTCTCTCTCTCTCTCTCTCTCTCTCTCTCTCTCTCTCTCTCTCTCTCTCTGTCTGTGCTGTCATGCTTGATTGTGTTTTATGCCCTCACTCCACTTTGTGTACCAGGACATTTCTAATAAAGCAAAAGGAAACCCTGAACAAAACAATGGAATCAGGAATCAGGAACACTTTGTCATTTCACTTCATGCCTACATGAAATGAAACGAAATTGCCGTTTCCCCCAGCCCACAGCAGCATAACACAAAGACAAAAACACATCCAAAAACTATAAGAACACACATATCCAAACTAACACATGGTATATCAAAACTAAACAAGAAATCACTGTCCAAGGGAATGAACAGCAGCCGGGATGGATGTCGGAACCGCCGGTCTGCATGGGCTAGCAGTTGGACCACAGTAAATCCACTAGCATAATTTCTGGGGCTTCTGGGAATACTTGGAACCTGCAACACAACAAAACGGGTGGTGCGGTGGCCCAGTGGTTAGCACTGTCACCTCACAGCAAGAAGGTCCTGGGTTCGAACCCCGGGGTTGTCCAACCTTGTGGGTCATACCAAGTCATCCTCTGTGTGGAGTTTGCATGTTCTCCCGTGTCTGCGGTGGGTTTTCTCCGGGTGCTCCCACCATCAAAAAAACATGCATGTTAAGGTTAGTACTCCTGTCTGTGCCCCTGACCAAGGCATGGCAAGAGGAACTGGAGTTGGTCCCCGGGTGCTGCACGGCGGCTGTCCACTGCTACACAGCTAGGGTGGTTAAATGCAGAATTTCCCCACGGGGACTAATAAAATATATTAAAAAAAACAAAACACGACAGGCTGTCTCCTAACCTCTCACACTGGGACGGAGCGGCTAGTACAGCCAACTGCTTAGCAGTTAGCCAATTTGGAGGTCAACCAAAAAACATGACCTTTCTTTTTTCTACTGAACAACTTTCATCACATGTTGAAGGCTTCAATCTTAGCGCCATTTTGTATTACCAGTGTCGGTATCCATCTGGCCTGCCATTCACAACTGCTGTTACACTCACTGTGGTCACTGAAGATCCCATGGCACTTATCACAAAGAGTAGGGGGTTCCCCGGTGTCCTGGCAAAATTCCCAACCTGGCTCTCTCCATCTGGCCACCTCATCATCCCCCCATGTAATTTGCTCAATGATTCCTCCCTCTCCACCTCAAGCTGATGTGTGGTGAGCGTTCTGGCACAAAATGGTTGCCGCGCATCACCCAGGTGGGTGCTACACATTGGTGGTGGTTGAGGCTCTGAGTTTCCCCCCTTCACTGTGAAACGCTTTGGGTGTCTTAATAAAGCACTATATGAATGTAACCCATTATGATTATTATCATTATGTCATGAAATTATACTGAATTGTTGAACAACAATCAACATAAAACATATCGCACTGCTTGTCAAGCATCCGACGTCTGTGACAACAAAACAAATACTGTTAACTGATATGTTTTAGTAGCTATTAACCATTGTTGCTGTTTTGTTTATGTAACCACTGTGTTAATGTTTGAGAAACCTTTATTGTGTTGTCCTAACATTCTGTATACTGCCCGTGTCTTAATGGTCATTAAACCTCAAAATTAAAGCATCTTAATTGAATTTTAAACCCCAAATCTATTTTGCATGAAGAAACAACCTGTTGTTGATCACAGACTCACTATCTGGGTTTCCCCCCTTCACAGTGTGGAAGTGTGAGGACACCACTCGCTGTGCGGGGGGGGGGGCACTCCCTTCTTTCAGTTTGTGGGTTTACAAGTGCCCTCCCCAGCTGCTCCACGAACACCCTCCTCTTGTTCCGCTTCTCAGACATCCAGGTAGGGTTGTTCTTACTCCATATCATGAAGGCATTGTATGAGGACACATCAATGATGTTATGGAGGGCGACCAGTGTCCAGTTGGCAGTCATCCTCCTGCAGCTGTAAGTTCCAACCACCTTGTCCAGGTTGTCCACGCCTCCTTTGTTGTGGTTGTAGTCCAGGATGATGGTTGACTTCCTGTCGTTACGAACACTGATGTCACCTGCTGGCTGAGTTTGTAAGAGGTGAAGAAAGTGTCGCATGGGACATTGTGCTCCTCCGTCAAGCTGTCATATCAAGGACAACCCGCATCCCCTGGTTCTTCTTCAGGCCTACCTCCACTGGTCAGCTTCCCTGTGTAGACTTGCATCCTCTAAGCGTAATAATAATCTCAATTTCTTAATGTGTGTGGTGTGTGTGGGTGTGGGTGTGTGTCTTTGTGGTTTTTGTGGTATGTAACTGACCGTGGTTATGATTTCAACTTCTGGGTCAAACATGACCCTAAGTTAATCTTAGTAGACAATCTTAGTACCCTAGTGGTGTGCAGCTTTCATGGAAAAATGAACAAAAACAATGTTCCTCTTTTTCTAATGTTGGGGTCACTCCAGGAAAAGTCATAAAATTTCAGACTGAAAAAAAGATAATTTAAAGAGTTTTCTCTGCTGTGAAACACCGTTACTGGTCATTGTTGACCCATAGAACAACTGAAGTATATAAGATGACAGAAACTGCAAAGGTCTTTCTTTACCTTAAAACAATGACTGACGTCTTCAGGTAAGTATAATGCTGTGGGCAAAGCGCTAAAGTTAAAAACAGAAGGACTTCTAATACACGTTGATTCATTCCTGATCTTTTAATGTAATAAGAAAAAGAAACAAAAAATAAGAAAAAAACCTCAATCAATAACCATACCAAGTGTGCTTTAAAGCTATCATAAAAGTTAAATGCATAACAACAACAACAACAACAACAATCCATCCATCCATCCATCCACTAGCTGAACCGCTTATCCTGCTCTCAGGGTCGCGGGGATGCTGGAGCCTATCCCAGCAGTCATTGGGCAGCAGGCGGGGAGACACCCTGGCCAGTCCGCCAGGCCATCACAGGGCCCATACACACAAACATTCATACCTAGGGACAATTTAGTACGGCTGATTCACTTGACCTACATGTCTGGACTGTGGGAGGAAACCGGAGCACCCGGAGGAAACCCATGCATACACAAAGAGAACATGCAAACTCCACACAGAGGACGACCCGGGATGACCCACCAAGGTTGGACTACCCGGGGCTCAAACCCAGGACCTTCTTGCTGCGAGGCGACCGCGCTAACCACTGCGCCACCGTGCCGCTCAATAACAACAATAACAATATTAATAATCATCAGCATAATAATCATAATAGTCATGAACTTTATTTATATAGTATTTTTCTCAACAATGTAACAAAGTGCTTTACAAAAGGAAATCAGACAAGGCAGACAAAATGAGATTAAGGCCAAAGGGCATGAGCACAGATGAATTAAAGACAATAAAATGAATAAGATCAAACAAATAGGAATAAAAACAGTATAAATAAAACAAATATCAAACATTTCCAAAGGCTTTTACAAAGAGATCATTTTTAAGAAGAGCTTTAAAAGAAGCTACTAGAGACTTGGTTAGTCTTAGTTCAACAGGAAGAGAGTTCCCTAGTGTGGGGTCTCCAACAGCAAAACCCTTCCTAACAAACCGTGACACAGGAATAACTAGCAGGGCTCCATCTGCAGATCTTAATGGCTGAGAGGGCATATACCAGGTCAATAAATCAGATATGTATTTCAGAGCAAGACTGTTTAAGGCAGGGGTCTCAAACTCATCTGGCGGCCACTTTACACTTTACTTTTATTGGCCGGTGCAATAGGGATGAAGAAAAAAACTGTTTGATTATATAACCTTCACATCGTTTTTTTATTATTATTATTTCACTTTTTTTTCAGAGTTTTCACATGAATAGGTAACTATGTACATAGTGTAGCCTGGCCTAGGCCTACATATTTAGCCTACTTCTTGCCAGAAACCTGGCACTTGTTCTGCTGACACAGGCAAGGCACATTTGCTTTCAGGGACTGGGCAGTGGACACCCTGAGGACAGCCTGGAGAGATGTTCATTGGTCAGTCTGGACCGATGCTTTGATTTATTAAAGTTCATGGTTGAGAACAGTTTCTCACACAGATAAGGCCTGCCGAGAAGACACATGAACTGCCTGAACAGTTTGGACAACTGTGGGAATGTTCTGGGAAGCACCTGCTTTCCTTGTGCCTCTCTGAACTTTGCCTTGAGCTCAGTGTTGCAGTGCAAGTCTGTGAGCTCCATTTGGAAAATGTGCTTGGAGCACTGTCCGCATCAAAGGAGAAGGGGTCTGCCGGTAACTGGAAAGTGGTGCTGTGAGTCTTAAAATCAGAAAAGCGATAACTCAAAACTCCTGCTGCAGATTGCCAATGGCAGTAAAATACTCATCGGCACTGACTTTGGCACCATCATCAATAACTGACTTGCATGTTGGGAAGCGAACAAATCTTTTTACCGTGAGCTGTGTTTACCATAATCTGAGTTTCACAGAGAAGGTTTCATACTGTCAAATGCTACAGTGACAAGTTGGTCTGCCCCCTGCAGTTTTAAATTAAGAGTGTTAAGTGCCTGTGTGACTAATAAAGCTAAAGCAACTAATAAAGCTAAATCCGTGAGCGATTTGGGATCATCAAGCTGAGGAACATGTAGTCTGCCTTCTTTCATGAATTCTCTGATCGCCTCCCTCAATTTAAAAAAAAACTTTTTCAGGACACTGCTCCTGATCAATCAGCACATGTCTGTGAAGTACAACACATCTCCATGTGTTGCATCTATTTCCTCCAGAAACGCACAGAACTGACAGTGTTGTAAACCTCTTGATCTGATGTAATTAATGCATTTCACCACAACAGTCATAACTGTTAAATTTCAAGGATTTGCTGCAGAGTGCCTGCTGGTGAATGATGCAGTGCAATTGCAGGATCAATATTCTCTTCCTCCAGCTTTCTTTGAATCAGTGCTACAAGCCTATTTTTTGTCCCACCATTGACAGGGCACCATTAGTGGTGATTCCAGTCAATTTATTCCAGGGTAGACCATCCATCCATCCATCCATTATCCAAACCTCTTTTCCTGTTCTCAGGGTCGCGGGGATGCTGGAGCCTATCCCAGCACCCTCAATTGCATTGCACAGCACCTGAAATATATCTTTGGCTGTAGTCTTTCCCTGCGTTGGATATAATGTTAGCAGTTCTTCTGTTAACTCAAAACAGTCATTGATACCCCTTACAAATACAGCGAGGTGAGCATTGTCATTTACATCTGTGCTTTCATCAAGCATCAAAGAATAGTGCGTGAAACCATTTGCTTTAGTGCACAACTGTCTGTAAATATTGCCCCACAACTCACTGATCCGTTCTGCCATTATATTTGGGCTGAGACTGACGTTTCTGAATAAAGATGCCTTCTCCAGACAAAATGATATTCACTACCTGCAGCATGCAGTCTCTCAAAAACTGTCCCTCTGTAAATGGCTTGCCAGCCTTCACTATTGCCTCACTTACAACTTAGCTAGCTTCGACAGTTGCATCACAGTCTTGTTTGGCTTTGTGAAAATAGTTCTGCTGACAGGACAGACTTTTTTGAAGGTGTGCTGCCTTTCTCTCTCTCTCTCCTCGCCTTTGAACTGATCATACTCCTCCGAATGTTGAGTAATGTAATGTCACTTCACACTGAAATCCTTCAGGATGGCAACTTTTTCCTGGAAAAGTAGACAAAACTTGGACACATTAAATTCAGTGAAGAAGTAGTCTCATGTCCATTTCTCTTGGAACTGTCGGTGCTCCTGGTCAACTTTTCTTTTGGCTTTTAAAAGTGACATTTTTACAGAACATCTGCAAGTGGTGACAACAATTTATGTTAGCAAGGTCACGTGAGATATTTCCCAGTGGGCTAGTCTACTGGGTTTATGTACTCGCGTTGCCAGTGGCTCCAGTGTGTGTGTGTGTGAGAGAGTCCTGCAAAACTGACATAAGGCTATGTCATCTGCAACTGGCCTTACAACTAATCTTAACTGAGTACTTAGAACTAGAAACAGAAACGTTTAAAAAAAACACGAAAGTAGTATGCAAAATGGATACGTGGCCCGGATCTCTTAATAAATCTAAAACATAGGCCAGATGTGGCCCACGGGCCGGTAGTTTGAGACCCCTGGTTGAAGGCCTTAAAAGTGAACAATACAATTTTAAAAATCAATTTGAACTCTAACAGAGAGCCAGTGTAAGGAAGCAAGCAAATGGGTGATGTGGTCATGCTTCTTTGACCTGGTAATGAGCCGAGCAGTGGCATTTTGTACCAACTGCAGACGGTGGACCCTCCACCTGAGTAAAGTACGTTGCAATAGTCAACCCGAAAATAGATAAAAGCATGTAGAACTTTTTGTATATCAGCAATTGACACAAATGACCTAATTTTAGAGATTATCCTGAGCTGGAAGAAACATGACTGAACAACATTTTTGACTTGATCATCAAAACAGAGGTTAGCGTCAAATACCTTTACCCCTAGATTCCTAGCAGCCTGTTTAATATCATTTGACAGACCACCAAGATTAGTACCAAAAGAGCTGATGGAATTTGGGGAACTGAACAGAATGACCTCAGACTAATCTCATCTCATCTCATCTCATCTCATCATCAGTCGTGTCTCCGGGGTCGGGTCGCAGTGGCAGCAAGCTAAGTAAGGAACTTCAGACGTCTCTCTCCTCAGCAATGCCATCCAGCTCCTCCTGGGGGACCCCAAGGTGTTCCCAGGCCAGATTGGGGATGTAGTCCCTCCAGCAAGTTCTGGGTCTAACCTGGGGTCTCTTCCCAGTTGCACTGCCCAGAAAACTTCCAAAGGAAGGTGCCCAGGACACATCCCAATCTGATTCCCGAACCACCTCAACCGGCTCCTGTCGTCGTGAAGGAACAGCGGCTCTATTCCGAGCTCCCTCCGGATGTTTGAGCTCCTCACCCTACCTCTGATGCTGAGCCCAGACACCCTACAGAGGAAACTAATTTCAGCCGCTTGTATCCACGATCTCACCCTTTCAGTCACTACCTAAAGCTCATGACCATAGCTGAGGGTTCAAACGAAAACTGACTGGTAAATTGAGAGATGTTCCTTCCGGTTCAGCTCTCTCTTCACCATAACGGTCCAGTACAACGTCCACATTACCGTTGGTGCTGTACCAATCCGCCTGTCAATCTTCCGCTCCATCCTACCCTCACTCTTGAACAAGACCCCGAGATACTTGAACTCCTTCACTTGATGCAACAACTCATTCCCAACTCGGAGGGAGCAATCCAACATTTTCTGGTAGAGAACCATAACCTCAGATTTGGAGGTGCTGACTCTCATCCCAGCCATTTCATACTCAGTTGAAAACTGCCCCAGTGCATGCTGGAGGTCGCGTTCTGATGAAGCCAACAAAACCACATCATCTGCGAAGAGCAGAGATGCAATTCTGAGGTTCCCAAAACGGACATACTCCTCACCTTGACTGCGCCTTGAGATCCTGTCCATGAATATCACAAACAGAATCGGAGACAAGGGACAATCTTGGTGGAGTCTGGCACCCACTGAAAACGTGTCTGACGTTGTGCTGAGAATGCGGACACAACTTTGGTTATACAAGGACTGGATGGCTTATTGGAACTGCCCTGGTACCCCATACTCCCGCAGTACCCCCCACAGAGTGCCTCGGGGGACACCGTTGTAAGCCCTCTCCAAGTCCACAAAACACATGTAGACTGGCTGTTCAAACTCTCATGTCTCCTTCAGCACTTCCGCAAGGGTAAAGAGTTGGTCCGTTGTTCCACGGCCAGAACGGAATCCACATTGTTCCTCCTGGATCCGAGGTTCGACAATCGATTGGAGCCTCCTTTCCAGCACCCTAGAGTATACTTTCCCTGGGAGGCTGAACAATGTGATGCCCTGATAATTGGAGTACACCCTCTGGACTTATCATCATTAAATTTAAGAAAATTTTGGGACATCCAGGATTTAATATCAGAGAAGCAAGTTGTGAGATTTGCTAGGGCACTAGGATCTGTGGGTTTTAATGGCATGGCAAAGACATTGATGAGTTTTTCAATCTGTGTGTGTGTGTGTGTGTGTGTGTGTGTGTGTGGTGCACAGATCTTTTGGCATGCAGAATCTAGATGGGGAGACAAGCAGCAGTAGTAAATAAATAAATGGATAAATGCTAATTATGAAAATGAACTGGCAATCAGGTGTGATTTTATTTTTAAACTTTGTAAAGTGGCACGGTACATCCAAAAGGTTGCTGACCCCTACACTAGGGAGTAATGATGGAATGGGAACCAGGTGTGGAATATACGGGGTTGGCTGGGTTTTGCCATCAGCAAATGACAAGACAGGCAAGTACTTCAAATAAAACAGGGAACAATGAATGAAAAACATAACATAGGGAGCAGGGTGGGGCGTCACAATATGGTCAACTTGTAGGAAAAATGATGTGTCATTTAGGGGCTGAATTACTGCTGACTCCTTTTGTTGCTCATGAATCTTTCAGTGTAAATGCAGCACAATCCTGTGCCTTATGTGCAAACCAATATATAAACTAGTAAACCAATTCATATAGTAACAAACCAACACATATATAAGCAAACCACTGTAAGTATATTATATTATATTATATTATATTATATTATATTATATGTAGATGGGTGGCACGGTAGTTCTGTGGTTAGCGCTGTTGCTTCCCAGCAAGAAGGTCCTGGGTTCTAACCCCGGGCCATCCCAGGTCCTTTCTGTGTGGAGTTTACATGTTCTCCCCGTGTCTGCGGTGGGTTTCCTCTGGGTGCTCCGCTTTCCTCCCACCATCCAAAAATACATGCATGTTAGGATTAATACTCCTGTCGTTGCCCCTGACCAAGGCAATAGGAAGAAATAACTGGAGTTGGTCCCCGGGCACTGCACGGCGGCTGAACACTGCTCCTAGCTACACAGCTAGGATGGGTTAAATGCATAGAGTAAATTTCATTTGTATGTATGTACAAAATGACTAACAAAGAGTATTCTATTCTATATGTATGAAATGTTGGCTTTATTTCCTATACAGTAACCCATAGCTAATGTAAGGGATTACTGCTAGGCAACGCTCTGACAAAACAGCCCTGGGCAAGGGCAAGGGAGTTTTGGGGTGGAATTGACCCCAGTTTGATAGTATGTTTTCTACCTTCAGTTCCAGTTCCAGTAAAAATTGTTTTCCATGTCCTACCAGTCTGGTCTTTACTTTTTTCCATGCCCTGGTTTTGATGTTGAAGGCGATCAGTCAAGTTTCATACAGAGAAACTTGTCACATTCTGATATTGTGTTGTGCTCTTATCAGTAGCTCATTGTTCTGGATCCTGTTGGTGTAAGTAAATTACATTGAATCTGGCTCCTCTCAGCTTTGGGCTATCTTTACACAGGATGACTGATGTTCGTCCAAATTCTTTATCAACCTATGCCATGTGTCTGAACACACACACACACGTATATATGTATGTGTGTGTGTGTGTGTGTGTGTGTGTGTGTATCTTATATTGTGTTTGCTGTGTTTGTCTGTGTCTGTCTTGCACTGTTTGGTGAAGCCACAGCCCTCATTTCATTTTTAACATGTGCCTGCACATTGTTTTTAATGACAATAAATTTAATTGAATATATATATATATATATATATAACATACATACATAAAGTTTCATTTATTTTTCTATAGCTTATATAATAATTGTATATATTCTGTATTGTCCTGACTTATGTAATTACTATGTGCCTCATTGAGTGGTTATTGTAAATCTGTTACTCTTTGAGTAACAGATTTACAGTACAGTCATTTACCATCCTGGAAGAGGGATCCCTCCTTTATTGCTCCCCCGAGTTTTCTCCCATTTTTTATTTCCTGGTGACTAATTTTTTTTTCTTTTTCAAGTCTAAGGATAAGGGGTGTTGTACATTGCACAGAATGTAATTGTGATTGTAAAGCCCTCTGGGACTAAATTGCGATTTAGGGCTATACAAATAAATTGGACTCGACTAATAAAAAAGATCAAAGACTTATCATTTCTGGCTCATCTTATGTGGCATTATAAAGGCTACTGTTTGTTTGTGGTGTCAGTACATTCCCAGAGAAAATAAATCATTTGATAACATGCTCATTTATACTTTTCTTCAAAGGTCATCAGAGATTTCCTGTGCCTTTTCCTGTGCTTTTTCTTTCGATTCTGTAGTCTTGGAGCTTCTACTGCCACTGCAACTATGAGCCGGGGTGAATGGTCCCCTTGTGTGAGACGCTGTTTACAGAGTGAAACCGAGTGGCTCGGGTCCGATGACTGCATCAGACATGACGCATCGTGCCAGAATTTCATTAGAGATAAATTTAACAGGAAATGATGTCCTTGGATAGCCCATGGAAGACCAAAGCAAAGAAATATTTGTCCTGTGCAACCACACAAGCAAACATCTAAATCGGCCATGTGCATTAGTGTATGTAAATTAACAATCACGGGCACAATGGGCACATGCACTTGTAAACCCATATCTAGGTAAAATAAATTGATATATATGCATTCAGCAATGCAAACTTACAAATGATCATCGTCGACTGTGCCCAGGTGGTAATACACCCTTCAAGTATAAGAATGCATACTATGTGAAACAGAAGACACAGAAACATACACGGGCACAGACAAAAACGGGCACACACACACACAAATGCATGCACACGCGTATACACATACACACAAACATCCAATACCTGGTATGTACAAATAATTTCCATCCATCCATTATCTAAATCGGTTATCCTGCTTTCAGGGTTGCAGTGATGCTGGAGCCTATCCCAGCAGTCATTGGGCGGCAGGTGGTGAGACACCCTGGACGACCCCCAAGGTTGGACTACCCCGGGGCTCGAACCCAGGACCTTCTTGCTGTGAGGTGATCACACTAATCACTGTGCCACCACAAATAATTTCATTATCCATGATATTAGTAAACTCACTATACTAACATTAAAATTAAGTGTGCAACTGAGTGGTAGGTAGTGCTGACAGTCATCTCTAGATAAGCACGAGAACTCGGTGTGTTAAGAATGACCCTGTGAATCGTAACAACAATGTAATCCATCTAATGGAATGTAAACCTGTAAACAGCCTTGTATAATACAATCAATAGTCTGGATTAACAAAGATCGTTTTAGCATATGAACATCCATAGCAGTCCATAACATATTTATTGTAATGGACTAAGAACAGCAATGACGTGTTAGATTGCAATGGTTATTTCTGCCCCTCATTTATATATTATAGTCCCGAGTCCAAGCAGGTGCCCTGCGAATTCCAACTGGATGTGCCTACTGCAGGTTCTGTAGTGTCAGAAACCAACAGTGGCGGCTCACTCGATTCATCGTCCCCTCCCAGCCACAATGCAGCTGCCAGGTGAGACACATTCCAGCACCATCTACCTGACAGTTTGTGGGTGTGTGAGCCTCTTTTTCCCACAACCTTGTGAGGTTTTGCAAACTTGGACTGAGTCTTTGAAAGAATACCCAGCATCTTCACTTGAATGTATGACCCACACGGGAAGGAAACATGCTTTGCCCCCTGTTTTTTTGTCTGTGTGTTCCTTGCTTTTCACCTGTTTTGCTCTCTTTCTTGAGGAGATCTCCTGAGGCGACGGTGATTTGTACGCAGTTGGAGTTGAATACCGGAGACATGGATTTTGGCATGCATTGGTCTGCCATGCAACAGTTCAGCTGGATAGCATTGGGTTGTGGAGTGCGGGGCTGCACGGTATGCTTGCAGACAGTCCTTAGTAAACTCTTTCCACCCCTTACCTTCCAGTGAGGCAGACTGAAGGCTGTCCTTCAAACTGTGGTTGAAGTGTTCCACCTCTCCATTTGCCCTAGGATAGTACACAGATGATGTTCTGTGTATAATTCCCCTGTTTTATAGGAACATTCTGAAGTCATGTGAGGAGAAATGAGGCCTGTTGTAAGAGATACATGTTTTTGGGTTGCCCTCCCTACTGAAGACCATTTGCTATAGTAGCCTACCAGCGTGACCACAGTCCATAGGTGCTGTATTAAATGGACCTACAATGTCTATTGTTGCCTGTTCCCATGCAGTGGTAGGAAATGGAACAGGCTGCATTGGTGTTGCATGGGTGACAGCAGATGTCATATAACTGATACATGATGCATGCTTTGACAGCTGTTTTGACTTCAGCGTCCATGCCAGGCCACCAGTAGATTTCTCTCAACCTCCTTTTTGTTCTCACTATGCCCTGATGAGTATCGTGTGTGAGTGAGGTGAGCCTTGGTCTAAGACTTCCTGGCACCAGCAGGCGATTTGTGCCCCTCACCATACAGTCATCTCTCAATGAAAGTTCATGTTGCAGCTTAAAGTATGGCTGTAAAACAGCTGCCAGCACCTTTGCTTATTTAGGCCATCTGGAAGTAAGCAGTCCACGCAGCTTTGTTTGAACAGGGCAAGAAGTGCATGCAGTTTTGAATTCTGTGCTCGTTACCGCAGTGAGAATAGAGGTGAGTGTAACAACCTCAACAATTTTCCAGGCTGGGCTCAGTGCTTGGCAGTGACAGGCGAGATAGACAGTCAGCGGTCATATTTTCTCATCCTGGCTTGTACTGGATGTCATATGTGAATGCTATGAGTCTAGCTGACCATCTGGCTATGTGCATGCCTGCTCTGCCTTAGCCTTCGGATGACAGGAGAGTGGTCAGAGGGCTGTGTTCTGTTTTCAGTGTGAAGTGTCTCTCCCACAGGTAAGTTTTCGACTTCTCTATTGCCCATACACATGCAAGTGCTTCTTTCTCCACTGTGGAGTATTTTCTCTCTGCTCGTGTGCATGGTGCAAATGCCAGTCTTTTCAGTGTTATCTGGATGCAGCTGAGTGAAAAGACCACCCATTGTCTGATGTGTCTGTAGTTACTATGGTAGGCAGTTCAGCATTGAACAGTGACAGTGCAAGGCGATTCACAATCAGTTTTTTTTGTTTACAGTCTCAATGCTCTGCTGAGCCTCGGGCATCCAGACGAAGAGTAGAGCCACGCAGTAAGGAACATAATGGGCCCATGACAGCTGAATAGTTTGGAAGGAATTTTGAATATCAAGCCTAGGAAGGAATGAAGGCTGACCACATCAGTGGGTGGAGGTGCCTGTGCCATGGTACACATGTGAGAAGTGTCAGGCTGAGGGCCCTTTGCAATAGCAATAGCATGTTTCATGCTATTGCCCCTGTGATGATTACATCATCCATGTAGCACTGGCCCCCTGGCTGGCCTTTGAGGATTTCTGTCGTCAACGTCTGGAAGCAACTTGGACCTGTCCTTGGAGCAGTCCATGCAGTACCCGTAAAAAGGAAAAGGCCATCATGCATAATGAATGAAGTGAGGTTCGGGGTCCCCTCTTGCAGTAATACTTGGTGGTTTGTGGATGTCTAATGTAGAGAACAGCGTAGCCCCAAACAGTTTTGCAAAAATTTCCTCCATATGTGGCAGGGGAAAGCTGTCCACTACCACCGCTTTATTTGGCTCTCTTAGGTCCACATAGAGTCATATGCCGCTGTTTTGGTTTTCTTGGTAACCACTAAAGAAAACAAAAAAAGAGTGAGACCCACTCGGATGCATCGACTGGCTCTATCACATCATGTTCCAGCAGCTTCTGCAATTGCTGAGACACGGAGAATGGCAAACATCATAGTTTTTGCTCTACTGGTTTGACCTTCGCGAATTTTAACTCTATGTGTAAACCCCTTTGCCCATCCAAATGTACTGTCTTGTGCGACAATTACAATTGATGCTGGGTGTACACACAGAGCTGAGCTGACGCACCCCACAAGTATTTGCAGATGCAGCCCAGTAAACAAATCTATGCAGAGCACAGCAGACCCTTGTTTTACAATGTATATCTTCATGGTAATGCAATGGTCACCGAATGACACGTTAGCAGTAATGCATCCATTCACATATATAGTATTCCCTTCCGAAGCTAACTAGGCTAGGCCTCCGGTGCAATAAAAGGGATATGAGCAAAAAATTGTGTGGGTAAAATAGAAACAGCTCAGCACATATCAAACATTCCTTCATAGCTCTGTCTTTGTCCCTTGCTCACACTCATCTGCACTGTGCACATTATCTTTCCAGCATCACAAGCTGTATGCTCAACATTCAACACAGTCACCTCATACACAGTAATTTCCCTTACTCGTTTGCTTCTGAGACACACTTTGGTCTGTCCCTTTTTGTTGCAGCTCTTGTACAGTACCTGTTTTGCAGGACATCCACAGAGTCAAAGGAACGAGTTACCAAACTCTAATCAATCCGCTGAGTCCCTCTCCATCTTTAAGAAGAAGCTGGAGACCCAGCTCTTTCACGAATACCTACACACCTGATGGTAAAAAAAAAGAAAAAAAGGTGCTACTATGCACCCTATGCATTGCCTTTGTGCACTGCCTATTGACACCTAGTATGTTCTATCAGACTTGAACCTAGTTTTTTTGGCACTTACTTGCATGGTCGCCTCCTGACTAGATCCTTGCTTGTGTTGTATTAACTCTCAGATGTACGTCGCTTTGGATAAAAGTGTCTACTAAATGACATTGTAAATTCTAAATCTAAGTGACCCCTTCAGTCTGACTTCGTCAGACTGAAGGGGTCACTTCCTGTGCGCCAGTAAAGATTTCAATCAGCAAATCCTTACAACACATATTTTCAAATTGATCTTTTTAAATTGATCTTTTAACTAATTCTTAATCATGTTTATGTCTGTGTAAAAAATTTTGGATTATGTAAAGCACTTGGAATTGCCATTGTGTATGAAAGTAAATTTGCCTTGCCTTAAACATCTGTACTTTTCCTTATTCCTGAGTAGTGTCAGCGACTTCTACATTTACACGAATAAATCATTATGGTCATTCAGAACAGCGAGTGCTATGCGGTGTGGAGTCTGAATTGAGTAAAATACACTTTGCTGAAGCACCAGTACTTTACTGAACATGGGTAAAATATTTCTGTAGTATTTCAATCTGTAGAAGCAGGCTATGTGAATTATCCATCCTACCGTTTATAAAAGACATCCACATCCTGTAGTGATGGACTTTAAGCTAATTTCTTGTGCTTATACTAAACACTCCAGATATCTTGGCACGAAGTAACAGGAAGTTTAGTCTGAAATTGTTCTGTAAATAGCATCTTGAATGCTAAAGCCTGTAAACTAAGCAGGCAGAAGCCACATTGCACTGATAGTACAAAGAGGCAGATGGATCCAATGTCTCTGCTAGAGACAGCTTCTCCATTTTCTCCTTTTTCTCCCCATTGTCCTTTCCTTTCCCTCTGTGCTTCTCTCTCTCTCTCTCTTGCTCTCTCTCTCGTGGGAGAATTTTCTTCTCGACACACTGACCTGACCTCCTGATGCACACACCTTTATGCCATGACTTTACTCCCACCTATTATGGGGCTTAACCTTTGACCACACCTTTGATTCTGGAAAATAGAATCGCCCATTATCTTCTTAGTTATAAATAGATTCACCTTGAATTTATACTCCATTATATTTATATTTGTGTCCTTTAGTGGTATTAACATTGTACTTCTGTACTTCTTGATGCCATTATTCCAGTTGCAACATATCTAGGATAAATAGCTGAATTTGATTTGTAATAGTCATACATTCTACACAGGTAAACCCACACACTGTATATCTAAACTTTGTTGATTATTAACCTTTTATAAAGATAAATCGATTACACTTTATTTTAGAGGGTCGGAGGGGGTCGGAAATTACCTAGTAATTTCCTAGTAATAAGGTGGTAATTATCTCGTAATTTCTTAGAAATAAGGTTGACATTACCTTGTAATTTGGGTTAGGGTTAGGGTTTGGGTTAGGTTAGGGTTAGGGTTAGCTGTAAAATTACCTGTAAAAACTACCACCTTCTTACTAGGAAATTACAAGGTAATTTCAACCTTATTTCTAAGAAATTACATGATAATTACCACCTTATTACTAGGACATTACTAGGTAATTTCCCACCCCCTAAAATAAAGTGTTTCCGATAAATCTGATTGTGAATACTTAAACAAATTATACCCCCCCCCCCCGCCTCCCAATTTTATCTGCAATCCTTGCCCATCTCCAATAGCAAGTTTGTCTCAACATGTCTGTTATTGATCTAAAGCCTCTCTACATAGTCCCTAAGTTAACTCTGGGCCATGTAAAGGGCAGCGGCCAGGCCTGGCCAGTGTCACCATCCTCTGCCAACAGGGATGGCAGCGTGTCACTGATCATCCTTCTAGACCACAACATTTTTTTTTTTTTGCGCAGACTGTTTACAAAACCAAGTAAGGCCAGTTTTTAAGATGCCAAGGGGCAGACATCTATGGGAATGTTTTTGTACTGGCCACGGAAAGACGAAGAGCAGAATTATAGATGCATGGGACCAAATGGGCTTCGATCGAATTGTTTACCAAGTCGGTCCAACCCGACTCCTTATCTTTTTCCCCTTTACACAAAGACGATTACGCTTAGTAGCTCAAAAATACGACAGCAGATTTATCATAGCATGACACATCCACTGGCTATCTCCCATTTCTCTCATTTCCTCCTTATTAGAAGTTGGCACACACAATTTTATGAGTCTACATTTCTAGATTTTTTTTTTTTGGCTAGACTATGCAAATACAAGAGTGCAATAGTTTTCAAAAAAAAAAAACCCCAAAAAAAAAACAAAACAAAACAAAACAAAACAAAAAAAACCTCTTGGTTTGTACTCTTCAGTGTCCAGAGACAAATACTTTTTCTTCCCATCGTCCTTTCCTTTCGCTCTGTGCTTCTCTCTCTCTCTCTCGCTCTCTCTCTCTCGCTCTCTCTCATGGGAGAATTTTCTTCTCGACACACTGTTTTTTAAGTCAATCAATCAATGTCCAATACCTCCTGGTCTGATGTGAATAGGTTTATTGTTAGTATCATAAAAATAGGTACAACAATATACTAATCTGGTCCATGCAGCAACTGAACTGACCTCCTGATGCACCTCCTTATTTTTAAGAAATGACATGATAATTACCACCTTATTACTAGGAAATTACTAGGTATTTTCCGACCCCCTAAAATTAAGTGTTACCGATCAATTTAATGACTGTGAATACTTAAACACTGATGCACTAACAGACACACAGCGCTAGAATAAGCAGGTCTTTCTGGGAGTCTTTCACAACGTCACATGCAGGTGTCTTTCCTAATCTATAATCAGTTAAAAACAAATTTTTTCAACGAAACGTTTTCACAACATCGCACGAACTTTGTATTTACTGGCTAATGTCTATGAGGAATTTTGATAAAAGCAAACTAAAAAGAAGAAGTAAATACTACAGATTGCATCTAGGGTCTCACATGAAGTGTACGCGTACGGTACACTGAACAAAAGAAATTTGGTTTGTTACAAGACATGCTAGTACCGTAAACATCAGCCCCCTGACAAGTCATTACAGTGACACACACACACACACACACACACACACACACACACACACACACACACACACACACGCACGCAAACGCACACACACGCACGCGCGCACACAAATTATTAGGACTGCGTTATCTTGAAACAGCAACAGTTTCTCAGGGGATGACTTGTATTTGCCTTAGACGGCCTTAAGATAATCATTTGATCTGGAGCACATGTCCATGAGGGAACACCAGAGTTTGTTGCTTTATCAGAGACGTAGTCTGGCTCGGGTCATTCAAAGTGCTCAGTATCTCTCCCTCCATTCCCACAGAAAAATGGAGCTTGATGCCAGAAGACAGAAGTAGTATAATCTATGATTTTTCAGTGACGTCCTTTCATCATATGATAGCTGTAGCACTTTTGATGCCAAAAGCAAACACTGCACTGTCCCAGAATTTTTTGGGGTTTTTATTTAGTTTTTTTTTTTTTGGTCATTGTCACATTATCAGTAAAACTGCAATAATGTGAGCATAAATGTCATTTATAGTTTTTGGAATCTGATCTACTATTAGGCATAAAAAAAGAAAACCAAATTTTTCCACTACAATGGACAGTAAAAATATCTGCTGAGGAATGTTACTGCTCTTCTCTGTTATAGTCATCCATCCCTTATCCAAACTGCTTATCCTACTCAGGGTCATGCTGGAGCCTACCCCAGCAGTCATTGGGTGGCAGGTGGGTAGACACCCTTGACAGGCCACCAGACCATCACAGGGCCGATATACACATGCACATACACATTCACACCTAGGGACAGTTTAGTATGGCTGATTCACCTGACCTACATTTCTTTTGACTGTGGGAGCAAACCCATGCAGACACGGGGAGAACATGCAACTCCACACAGAGGATGATCCAGGACGACCCCCATGGTTGGACTACCCCAGGGCTCGATCCCAGGACCTTCTTGCTGTGAGGCGACCACGCTAATCCCTGCACCAGCGTGCCACCGTCTATCTACCACTGTGCTAATATTGTAACAGTAAGAAAGACACTGTGCTCATATCAGCTCTTCATTTTGCAAGCACAGCAATTTGTGATGGAATTTATTCATAAGGGCTATCATTTCTATTTTACTTTTTAAATCACCTGATTTCTGGTTATGGGACCACTTGAATTGAAGATTAATTCAACTGGATGCCAAATTCTCAAAAGAATTACTATCCAAAAGAAAAATGAGCCCTGATTCTACTAACAACTGTTACATTATAAGTTGTAACATAATTTTTCTTCAAACAGCATGGAAATGAATCTGCTGAGAATTCGAAAAACGTAAGGTGAGGTGAGTACACTCCACTGTAGTGACTAAGCGGTAGTAGTAAAGACTAAGAAAGTCTTTACTGCTGGCTGGTAGGAACACAGTGTTTTATTTCTAATTATCACACAGCTTTGATGAATAGTCAATTTTGATTGGTTACTTAAAACATTCTGAATAGCGGACCGTTGTGAAGCTGCAGTCTCATAACATTTCCTGTTCTGTCCCAAATTAATGCACTTCACGAAGCCTTTGTAAGCCAAGGTTAGCAAGCTAAATACACAAAAATGATTTTCTGTCCATTTTTTAAAACTTTTTTTGTAAGGTAAATCTGTGTAATAAGCAGGATAATCCACGACGAGGTGGTCTTTTGTTGAAAAATAAGGATCTCCGCAGTCATCATTTTTGTTAGAAGACCTCCTCATCGTGTATTACCCCCTTACAACTGTTACCTCATATTCTACATTGTCCACATGGCACCAGTTGCACTCCTAGCTGTCCAGGAAGAGGGACTCCTCTGTTCCATGCCCTTTCTGAGCCTTTTCCCGTTTTTACCTGTCAAGTTTTTCCTGAGTTTTTCCTCATTTTAAAGGTGTAGGGAATGGGGGGCGGGGGGTGTTGAAGACTGTATCAACCTGTTTTCACTGTGGGCATGTGAGGCCTCTGTCATATGTAGTTAATCACTCATATGATGACCAATAGATGGCAGTGATGGTCTATAAGATCAGTATTGATTTTTAAGGTAACAGAGGGTTTGACGGTAGGATAACCTCTGTGAAATGGCCATCAGTTGGTTCTAGGCCGGGAGGTGGAGGTAGTCCCTCTGGGTCTACCTCCACCCACCTCTGGGATCAGAGTGGTTTGTTCAAACTTAGCCTATTTGTCTTGGCAGACTGGACTGTGCACTTGATTTTGAAAAATGCTTGCAGAGTATATGGACCTAAAGTGTACGGAGTTAAGTAGAAGAGTAGCTTTCAGCTACAGCTGCTGTAAACAGCTTGATCAAACCAGAAGCAGGCCCATGTCAAGTGAGAGTGGAGGGGAATGGGAGCAGGTGAAAAGTAAAGGGGTAAAAGAGATCGCAAATTATCTCAAGATATTGAACATTCAGCAGATAGTGACATGGACAGGCAGGTTAGGAGTAGGAAGATGGACATGCATCAGATGGAAGAAGAGTTTAAGGAAAGAATAAAGGTGCAGGATTTGGATCAGTAAGTCCACTCAAGCTATCAAGTGCTATAGAATGAGAGTTAGGAGGTGTCCGACATGCTAAAACCCTAGCAAATGGAAAGGTAATGGGGTTCTGTAAGCCAGCTGATCAACAAACCAAAGCCTGTAAAGTGAAGAACTTTACAGTGTAGAGTAAGGAGTGGGGTAGAGGGTAGAGGGTTTCATACCTGAAGCAAGCGTTCTTAAGGGATTATCTACAATGTCTTCAGAAATCTCAAAGGGGGAGTTAAATGCCAATTTGAAAGGAGGGAGAGAGTGCTTAAAGCTACTCACATGGGAAAGAATCAGAAGGGAGAAAGGTGAGAAAGCTCAGCTGTGTTACTGATGTTCTAAGGAGATGAGCTCGTGGAGAAAATTATGCTAGGCTATTTGTGTTTCTGAGTAAAGGAGTATGAACGACCACCCTTAAGATGCTATAAATGTTAGAGATTCTGTCTCACAGCAGCAGTATGCATGTAACGGAAAACATTGATGTGGGAAATCTGGTGACGATCATGATATTAAAGAGTGTAATGTACATGTGAAATGCTGCAACTGTGGTGGAAACCATGTGGCTGCATTTCGAGGATAACCCCAACATGCTAAGGCTGAACTACTACGGCAGGTTAGGGATGAGAGTAAAGTTTCATATGCAGAAGCACTGACAAGAATTTAGGAAGTAAGTGTTGTTCGTCCGTCGCAGCGACGAGGACCATCTAGTCATCCTGTAGGGGCCGAATTCGGTGGGTGCGAAGATGGCTGGTTAGTCCAATCTGCGCCCTGAATGTTCTTTGGCAGTGTGGGCATGAGATAGTGGGAGTAGCTGGAGGGTTGCTGGCACGGTCTTTCTTGGCCTGCCTTGAGTGAGAACTTACCATTATCAAGACCGAGCTACAAGCAGTAAAATCAGAATTATTTGCCAGCATTACAAACATCCACTCTGAAATTAGCACTCTGAAGGATACCGTAGGTGAAATGGAAACCTCACTTTCCATGTGTACCGTGGCCAGGTGTGAGGAGTCCTTTGTAATTTAAACAAAAACTTTTTGTTGAATGTGAATATGGTGTAATTCAGATATGGTGGGGAATTCATACCCAGTTATTTTTGAAGCTGTATGCATGACTCTGTCCAAGAGTTTTTTTTCTCATGGGCTGAAGAATAACTATACAGTTGTTGAGAAAGTGAGCATACTTTCTACAAACCCCAATTCCAATGAAGTTGGGACGTTGTGTAAAACGTAAATAAAAATAGAATACAATGATTTGCAAATCCTTTTCAACCTATATTCAATTGAATACAGTACAAAGACAAGATGTTTAATGTTCAAACTGATAAACTTTATTGTTTTGTTTTTTTTGCAAATATTCACTCATTTTGAATTTGATGCCTGCAACACGTTCCAAAAAAGCTGGGACAGGGGCATGTTTACCACTGTGTTACATCACCTTTCCTTTTAACAACACTCAATAGCGTTTGGGAACTGAGGACACTAATTGTTGAAGCTTTGTAGGTGGAATTCTTTCCCATTCTTGCTTGATGTACGACTTCAGTTGCTCAGCAGTCCGGGGTCTCCGTTGTCGTGTTTTGCGCTTCATAATACACCACACATTTTCAATGGGAGACAGGTCTGGATTGCAGGCAGGTCAGTCTAGTACCCGCACTCTTTTACTACGAAGCCACACTGTTGTAACACGTGCAGAATGTGGCACTGTCTTGTTGAAATAAGCAGGGACGTCCCTGAAAAAGATGTCGCTTGGATGGCAGCATATGTTGCTCCAAAACCTGTATGTACCTTTCAGCATTAATGGTGCCTTCACAGATATGGAAGCTACCCAGGCCATGGGCACTAACACACCGCCATACCATCACAGATGCTGGCTTTTGGACTTTGCGCTGATAACAATCTGGATGATCCTTTTCCTCTTTAGCCCGGAGGACACGGCGTCCATGATTTCCAAAAACAATTTGAAATGTGGACTCGTCAGACCACAGCACACCTTTCCACTTTGCTTCAGTCCATCTCAGATGAGCTCGGGCCCAGAGAAGCCGGTGGCGTTTCTGGGTGTTGTTGATATATGGCTTTCGCTTTGCATGGTAGAGTTTTAACTTGCAGTTGTAGATGTAGCGACGAACTGTGTTAACTGACAATGGTTTTCCAAAGTGTTCCTGAGCCCACATGGTAATATCCTTTACAGAATGATGTCGGTTTTTAATGCAGTGCTGCCTGAGGGATCGACGGTCACGGGCATTCAATGTTGGTTTTTGGCCTTGCCGCTTACGTGCAGAGATTTCTCCGGATTCTCTGAATCTTTTGATGATATGATGGACTGTAGATGATGAAATCCCTAAATTCCTTGCAATTGTACGTCGAGAAATGTTGTTCTTAAACTGTTGGGACTATTTGCTCACGCAGTTGTTCACAAAGTGGTGAACCTCGCCCCATCGTTGCTTGTGAACGACTGAGCCTTTCGGGGATGCTCCTTTTATACCCTATCATGACACTCACCTGTTTCCAATTAACCTGTTCACCTGTGGAATGTTCCAAACAGGTGTTTTTTGAGCATTCCTCAACTTTCCCAGTCTTTTGTTGCTCCTGTCCCAGCTTCTTTGGAACGTGTTGCAGGCATCAAATTCAAAATGAGTGAATATTTGCAAAAAACAATAAAGTTTATCAGTTTGAACATTAAATATCTTGTCTTTGTAGTGTATTCAATTGAATATAGGTGGAAAAGTATTTGCAAATCATTGTATTCTGTTTTTATTCACGTTTTACACAATGTCCCAACTTCATTGGAATGGGGGTTTGTATTACAGCTCTGTAGAACTGTAACTTTGCAACACATTAAACTCCAAATTTCCCAAGCTGCCTTACTAAGAATAATCTTTGCGGAGGTTTCTTCTAGATGGTGGTGATGTTGTCTTCCCATTTCAGGGAGGAGGAGATTGTAGTCCCAAAGGATTTGAAATGATCCACTCTCTCTACCACTTGGTTGTTAATGGCCAGCAGTAGTAGCTCTCCCTGATTTTTGCGGAAGCCAACCACAAGTTCTTTAGTTTTGTTAATGTTCAGTTCTAGATTTTTATTGCTACACCGGTCGACAAAAGAGGAGACCTCCTTTCTATAAGCTGTCTCATCATTACAGGAAATCAGCCCCATCAGTGTGTATCAGCAGCAAACTTAGTAATTTTACAGGTGCAGAGTGTGAAATAAAACCATTGGTGTATAATGAGTTGAGCAGAGGTGAGAGGACACACCCCTGGGGGGCACCTGTGCTAATGGTCAATGAGTTTGAAAATCTATTGTTGAATTTGACAACCTATGTTAAGAAGTCCAAGACCCAAAGACATAGAGACTGATGGAAACCTAGCTGCAATATATATATATAGCCTTGTGGCTATTATTGTATTACAAGCTGAGCTATAATCAATGAACAGTACTCGAGCATAGGTGGCAAGCACCTCTAGATGCAGCAAGATAGAGTGGAGACAGCGAGATACAGCATCATCCACTGACCTATTGGCCCTGTAATCTGATTTGGGATCTAACATCGGTAAAACAGCAAATGAACCTGGCTCTTACCGCCCGATTGCACTTACAGCTGTATTATGTAAAATAATGGAATGTATGGTTATAGATGAACTAGTATACATGCCTGAGAAACAGGAATATTTTGTCCCCTACCAGAGTGGCTTTATGGTTGGATAATCCACTATGGAGTCTGTACTAGTGTTAGATTTGGAGAGCAGGAAGGGTTTAGGAAATAAAGGAACGTTAGCGACTACATTTCTTGACGTTGAGAAGGCATATGATGTTGTGGAAGGAGGGTTTAGTGATACAGCTGTATGATACTGGGGTACAAGTTAGGATGCTAAACTGGAACAAGAACTTTTTGAGTGATCGTACTATTCAAGTAAGAGCGGGTGGGATAATATCCTGTGAAGAAAATGTGGCAAATGGGACTCCCAAGGCTGTGGCATAGGCAGAAATCATAGTGTGGGTGGGCACAGAGAAAATCAGGTGGCCTTAGCCCGTCCAAGATCAATCATATTTAATAGGGTCTGAAACGAATATGTTAGCTAAAATAGGCTGTGACAAAGAGGACAGGATTAGGAACGAGTATATTAGAGGGACAGTTGGACTGTACAAATAAAATTGACTTGACTTGACTCAGGTTGGACGGTTTGGAGACAAAGCAAGAGAGGCAAGATTGAGATGGTTTAGATATGTGTGGAGGAGAGATGGTGGATATATTGGGAGAAAAATGCTGAACATGGAGCTGCCGGGGAAGAGGAAAAGAGGAAGACCAAAGAGCAGGTTTATGGATGTGGTGAGGGAGGACATGCAGGTGGCTGGCTTTATACAGGAAGATGCAGAGGACAGGAAGAGATGGAAATGGATGATCCACTGTGGGGACCCCTAACAGGAGCAGTCGAAAGTAGTATTAGTAATTAAATAATGTATTTTAAGTATTTCAAATACACAAATACAAGGTCAAAGTATTTTTTTTAAGTTACATCTTATTTTTTCTGTCTAGCAAAATACAAATTACAAAATACTCAAAGGCAATTAAATACATATTTTAATTACATTTAATGAAATACTGCCCATCTCTGCTTGTCAGCACATTTTCATCTCTGTCCTTCATCACTCTAATCTGATGCACATCCTTCCCAGCTCAGTCCCTCTGGCCAATCGGTATGAGTCTTTTTCTCCTTCATAATGTCCAACCTCTCATACAACTCAACATATGCCTTTTTCTTTGCCTTCACCATCTCTCTCTTCACTTTACACCGCATTTCCTTAGACTCTTGTCTACTTTCATCTTTCTGACTATCTCTCTTCTTCTTTGCCAACCTCTTCCTCTGTATACTTTCCTGTACTTCCTAATTCCACCACCAAGCCTCCTTGTCTTCTTCCTTCTGTCCAGATGACACACCATGCGCCTTCCTAGCCATCGCCCTCAATATTTATGCAGTGCTTGCCCACCCATCCGGCAATTCTTCACTATCACCCAGTGCCTGTCTTAATGCCGGATAATCGCTGCACAAGACCAGAGCCTGGCAACCACATCCTATCACCATCGCATCATCAAACATGGAAAAGACCCAAAATGCAGAATCTGTGGAATGTACGAAGAAACCATCGACCACATTGTCTCAGGCTGCCCGAACTGGTAAAGACCGAGTACATATACAGGCACAACAAGGCAGCAACATACCTGCACTGGAAGATCTGCAGGAGTTACACGATCCAGATGACTGAGAAGTGGTATGAACATCTGCCAAAAACGGTCACTGAGAACAATGATGTCACCATCCTCTGGGACATGCCCATCCACACTGACAGAGAGATAAAAGCCAACAAGCCCGACATCGTTATCAAGAACAGGAAGGCAAAGAGGTGCGTGCTCATTGACATGGCAATACCATCCGAAAAAAACACCTCAGTGAAAGTCACACAAAAGTTGGCCAAGTACAAAGACCTGGAGATTGAAATCAACAGGATGTGGGGTATGAAGACCGAAACAACACCAGTGGTCATCGGAGCTCTAGGACTCATTAAGAAGGAAATCGAAAAGTTCACCAACCGTATCTCAGGTAACATCAACACCCATGCAGTCCAAAAGATCGCCCTACTCGGAACAGCCCACATACTATGACAAGTACTGTCAATCAAGTGACATCTGCCCTATAGTGCCTCAGATCCATAGTTTGGACCCGGCTCTACGGAATGTAAAACAGGAAACACGAAAGAAATAATAATAATATCAATAATAATGATAATAATAATTTATTATTACTATTATATAATAATAATAATAATACTAATGATACTAATAATAATAATAAAATGGCACGAGCACGAGCCCCAAACAGTAACAGAAAAAGACGACATCACAATCCTATGGGACATGCCAATACAGACAGATCATGAGATAATGGCCAACAGACCAGACATCATCATCAAAAAAACAAACAAGAAAAAAGCTGCCTACTCATCGACATGTCCATCCTGACTGAAAGGAGCACCTCAGTAAAAGTAACTGAAAAACTGTCGAAATATAAAGACCTTGAAATAGAGTTTGAACGAATGTGGGGAGTGAAAACCACAATAATACCAGTAGTGATAGGAGCCCTGGGACTTGTAAAAAAAGGGATGGAGAAATACACCCAACGGATCCCGGGTAACATTAGAATACAAGAACTACAGAAGACCGCACTACTTGGAACATCTCATATCCTAAGAAAGGTACTATCCATCACATAGACTTCTACCTCATTCTAACCCTAGGCCCAAGGAATGGGCCCGAGTGGGCCCTTTCCAGGTTGAAAGAAATTTGTATAATAATAATAATAATAATATATTTTATTTGTAGAGCCCTTTTTAAAGTACTCAAAGACGCTTAGTAAGAAGACATAGCTAGCAAAAATCGTAGTTGGAAACCTATTTGCAAAGTGAATTACTTTGCACATTGCACTTTATGCTTTAACTTGATCACTTCGACACTTTACTCTTTAAACTTACATAACAGTTGGAATACTTTACATGTGAATCTTGCACTCCGTTTTGTTCCATTTGTTTATTATCATAGTGTTAAAAGTTTAAGATTTCCATCCATCAATCCATTATACAACCCGCTTATCCTGCTCTCAGTGTCGCAGAGATGCTGGAGCCTATCCCAGCAGTCATTGGGCGGAAGGCGGTGAGACACCCTGGACAGGCTGCCAGGCCATCACAGCCCCCCCCCACACACACACCAAGGGACAATTTAGTACGGCCGATTCACCTGATCGACATGTTTTTGGACTGTGGGAGGAAACTGGAGCCATGCAGCTGCTCTAACAATGGAATTCCCCCTCTCCCTGGGGATAAATAATAATATAATATATGAATTAGGATATTAAGTTGATAAGATACAAACGATAATGAGTTTTTCGATGTAATAGAGTAGTAACAACATGTGATAGTGAGGTCATAATGATGGTCGGTACTACCGCCAACTACACTTTTTACATTTCAGTTCGGCTTGAGTTTTAATGTTACCATTTTATGTATTTTCTTGTTTTACAGATACCTTGCCACTGGTGACTCATATCACAATCTCGAAAAGCTTCCCTGTTGGCAAATCAACTGTGGTTGGAATTGTGCCCTCTGTTGCAGATCCCATCTGGGATAGTTAACTGCAAACCATGACATCCCCTTCCCTTTAAGAAAAAACACAATAACAATAGGCCACCTTGCAACAATTTTCCAACAAGAGATACAGTTCAAACTTGCTTATTTTAACATACGATGCTTATACCTCAAGAAAATAATTAAAAAAAGAAAGAGATTAAACTTCCCCATAATTTATAAAATTGTTTTATGCTTGTTTTGGAGTGTTTCAGGGTTTTTAATGGGTGTGTATTGGGTGAAAAGTTCAGAGCTAGAGTGAGTAACATGCACTCTAACTGCCATCCCTGAAAATGTTCCCAAAAAAACTCTTTTAACCTCTTTTAATTCCCAAAAATTCTAACCGTCACGGACACTTTCAAAACGTACAGAAATTTGGCCTCTCTCACAAAGTGCAACTCTCGTTGTGACATGACTTACGGTTTTTAAATAAATCGCCTCCAAGCACAGAGTGCTGACCAAAACTGCCATAGACTGTAGACTACCACGTCTCCTCCGATATATGTGGAGTCACCAGCCGCTTCTTTTCACCTGACAGTGAGGAGTTTCACCAGCGCGTGGGAGGATCACGCTATTCGCCCCCAGTGTAATGTAAATATTGAGTTTCAACTCACTCAAATAGTTAACAATAGAAATGTAAAAAAAAAACAATAAAAAAAACAAAAACATGATGATCAGACTACACGAATGAAGGCTACACGATTTTGTCGTCGCCGACAAATTTCCAACATCGGGCCTGATTTTGAATGTCGGGAATGATGAACGGACGTCTTTACCTCGTGTAGTGTGACATAATCGAAGAACAGCGATGTGGCAACTGGGACGTTCCGCGACACCGAAATGAAAATATGTCAAAGATTGTGTGAAAGCATGTCAGAATTTATTTTGCATTTTCCTGCCTAGTCTGACAACTCCTACGACATGTGCCTTGATGTTGACCAATAGCATGACAGAATGCTCTCTGGTGCACATATGTAAACATGGCAAAGAGCAAGAGGGATGCTGCTGTTGCCACTGTCATATCAGGTGGAACAACGAAACCGAGGAAAAGTTCGTTGAGCAGTGGCAACAATACCCCTGCCTTTCTGATGTTTCACGAGGGAGTACCATTACAGAGTCGCAAACAATAAATGTTGGCGAGAACTAGCGGAGGTACTTTAGCAACCCGGTGAGTAGCTGGTTAAGCTATGCTAGTTTATGATTCCCCAGTAGCACTAGCCAGAACAGCATCCACAATCAGCTTCTCTTTCTTTTCGTTCTCTTTTTAGAACACAAGACGGCCAGCATCACGCATAGAGCTTCTGTAGCCATGACTGACAATTCCTTGACCCGCCTCCCCGGTGACCTATGAACTCACACAGGATTGTGAAAGGCAGCATACGATGATTGGTCGGGGTTATACTTACAGTGTTGCCAGTCTCCCAGCCAAGACACAGCAAGAATTTATGGCACCGTGATTGCCTAATCTGACATGGTGATCATCGTGAAAGACAAAAAGATTGTGTAGTCTGATCCCGGCAAAGGGGCCTCAAAACCTTACATTTTTATTAAAATAATAGCCTAACATTGGTAAAGTGCTCTGGCTCAATTTCCACTACTGTTTGTCAACTGCAGCTGTCAGTGCTGCTAAGCAACAGGAATGGGGCTTCGTGATGCAAGGGTAAGGGCGTGAATAGGGGCGCAACGGGGGGGGGGGGGTGTGTGTGCAAAGGGTGCAATGCCCACAGGCGCAGCATCAGCGGGGGCGCCAAAAGTACTGTAACGTGCATGGATAAGTAGACACGTTGGTCCTTGACTAATGGGTCGGACCCTTTAGTCGACTGGTTAATGTTGTCGCTTGCGGTGCAGGAGATACGGGTTCGCGTCCCGGCTGTGACGACGGTATCTCGGACTGCCCCCCGAATTCGCGACATTGGTGTCAGAAGTGGGATGGAGCGACCGTAAGGCCATCGGAAGCGTATGCGCCCTGAGGCGTGAAGGAGCTGATATGCTTAAGCGCGGGGACGCGCTTCCCGAAGGAGGGGGGTAGTGTAACGTGCATGGATAAGAAGACACGCTGGCAGCTGGCTCGCGAGTATGCCTCTTTAGTCAAGCGGTTAGCGATGCCTCCTGCGGTGCGGACGACACGGGTTCGCTTCCCGGCCGTTGCAGTTCCTGTGGTTGCGTTGCCCCCGAATTCGCTACAGTACAGTGTACAGTAAACGATTTCTGGTTATAGACCTATTTGTTTTTTAAAAGTTTAATATTTATAAATATTATTACTTAGATGAGAATTTTGGATTAGAATATATAGTTACATGTTATATTTTTTAATTTTATATATATATATATATATTTATTTTTTTTTGCGCACGGTCTTTTGTGCCCCCGTTGATGCGGAGCCTGTGTGCATTGCACCCTCAGCCCCCCTGCCCCCCCCCCCCGTCGTGCCCCTGGGCGGGAACAGCTGGTAACGGAAATAGGAAATCCTCTGTAGACAAGACCATAGAAACTTAATGAGAGTAGAGCGGAAATTGACCTGTTTGTCGGGTTATTTTAGTAGTTCAAAAGAAAGTGGCCATTGTGGTTAGTTGTTATGGTGACAACTAGGGTTGCCAACCGTTCCTTAAAATAAGGAATCATTCCTTATTTTATATATATATATATATATATATACACTACCGTTCAAAAGTTTGGGATCACATTGAAATGTCCATATTTTTGAAGGAAAAGCACTGTACTTTTCAATGAAGATAACTTTAAACTAGTCTTAACTTTAAAGAAATACACTCTATACATTGCTAATGTGGTAAATGACTATTCTAGCTGCAAATGTCTGGTTTTTGGTGCAATATCTACATAGGTGTATAGAGGCCCATTTCAAGCAACTATCACTCCAGTGTTCTAATGGTACAATGTGTTTGCTCATTGGCTCAGAAGGCTAATTGATGATTAGAAAACCCTTGTGCAATCATGTTCACACATCTGAAAACAGTTTAGCTCGTTACAGAAGCTACAAAACTGACCTTCCTTTGAGCAGATTGAGTTTCTGGAGCATCACATTTGTGGGGTCAATTAAACGCTCAAAATGGCCAGAAAAAGAGAACTTTCATCTGAAACTCGACAGTCTATTCTTGTTCTTAGAAATGAAGGCTATTCCATGCGAGAAATTGCTAAGAAATTGAAGATTTCCTACACCGGTGTATACTACTCCCTTCAGAGGACAGCACAAACAGGCTCTAACCAGAGTAGAAAAAGAAGTGGGAGGCCGCGTTGCACAACTGAGCAAGAAGATAAGTACATTAGAGTCTCTAGTTTGAGAAACAGACGCCTCACAGGTCCCCAACTGGCATCTTAATTAAATAGTACCCGCAAAACACCAGTGTCAACATCTACAGTGAAGAGGCGGCTGCGGGATTCTGGGCTTCAGGGCAGAGTGGCAAAGAAAAAGCCATATCTGAGACTGACCAATAAAAGAAAAAGATTAAGATGGGCAAAAGAACACAGACATTGGACAGAGGAAGACTGGAAAAAAGTGTTGTGGACGGATGAATCCAAGTTTGAGGTGTTTGGATCACAAAGAAGAACGTTTGTGAGACGCAGAACAAATGAAAAGATGCTGGAAGAATGCCTGACGCCATCTGTTAAGCATGGTGGAGGTAATGTGATGGTCTGGGGTTGCTTTGGTGCTGGTAAGGTGGGAGATTTGTACAGGGTAAAAGGGATTCTGAATAAGGAAGGCTATCACTCCATTTTGCAACGCCATGCCATACCCAGTGGACAGCGCTTGATTGGAGCCAATTTCATCCTACAACAGGACAATGACCCTAAACACACCTCCAAATTGTGCAAGAACTATTTAGAGCAGAAGCAGGCAGCTGGTATTCTATCGGTAATGGAGTGGCCAGCGCAGTCACCAGATCTGAACCCCATTGAGCTGTTGTGGGAGCAGCTTGACCGTATGGTACGCAAGAAGTGCCCATCCAACCAATCCAACTTGTGGGAGCTGCTTCTGGAAGCGTGGGGTGCAATTTCTCCAGATTACCTCAACAAATTAACAGCTAGAATGCCAAAGGTCTGCAATGCTGTAATTGCTGCAAATGGAGGATTCTTTGACGAAAGCAAAGTTTGATGTAAAAAAAAATCTTATTTCAAATACAAATCATTATTTCTAACCTTGTCAATGTCTTGACTCTATTTTCTATTCATTTCACAACATATGGTGGTGAATAAGTGTGACTTTTCATGGAAAGCACAAAATTGTTTGGGTGATCCCAAACGTCTGAACGGTAGTGTATATATATATATATATATATATATATATATATATATATATATATATATATATATATATATATATATATATATATATATATATATATATATATATATATATACAGTGCATACGGAAAGTATTCACACCCCTTCACTTTCCCCACATTTTGTTATGTTACAGCCTTATTCCAAAATGGATTAAATTCCCCTTTTCTCTCATCAATCTACATACAATACCCCATAATGATGAAGCGAAAAAGGTTTTGTAGAAATTTTTGCAAATTTATTAAAAATAATAAACTGAAATATTGCATGTACATAAGTATTCACACCCTTTACTCAGTACTTGGTTGAGGCACCCTTGGTAGTGATTAGAGCCTCAAGCCTTCTCGGGGATGAAGCTACAAGCTTGGCACACCTATATTTGGGGTATTTCTCCTATTCTTCTCTGCAGAGCCTCTCGAGCTCTGTAAGGTTAGATGGGGAGTGTCGCTGCACAGCTATTTTCAGGTCTTTCCAGAGATGTTCAATGGGGTTCAAGTCTGGGCTCTGGCTGGGCCACTCAAGGACATTCACAGACTTGTCCCGAAGTCACTCCTTTGTTGTCTTGGCTGTGTGCTTAGGGTCGTTGTCGTGTTGAAAGGTAAATCTTCGCCCCAGTCTGAGGTCCTGAGCAGGTTTTCATCAAGGATCTCTCTGTACTTTGCTCCATTCATCTTTCCCTCGATCCTTCCTAGTCTCCCAGTTCCTGCCGCTGAAAAACATCCCCACAGCATGATGCTGCCACCACCATGCTTCACTGTAGGGATGGTATTAGCAAGGTGATGAGAGGTTCCTGGTTTCCTCCAGACGTGACGTTTGGCATTCAGGCCAAAGAGTTCAATCTTGGTTTCATCAGACCAGAGAATCTTGTTTCTCATGGTCTGAGACTCCTTTAGGTGCTTTCTGGCAAACTCCAACCGGGCTGTCATGTGCCTTTTACTGAGCAGAGGCTTCCGTCTGGCCACTCTACCATAAAGGCCTGATTGGTGGAGTGCTGCAGAGATGGTTGTCCTTCTGGAAGGTTCTCCCATCTCCACAGAGGAATGCTGGAGCTCTGTCAGAGTGACCATCGGGTTCTTGGTCACCTCCCTGACCAAGGCCCTTCTCCCCCGAATGCTCAGTTTGGCTGGGCAGCCAGCTCTAGGAAGAGTCCTGGTGGATCCAAACTTCTTCCATTTATGAATGATGGAGACCACTGTGCTCTCCGGGACCTTCAAAGCTGTAGAAATTTTTTGTACCCTTCCCCAGATCTGTGCCTCGATACAATCCTGTCTCGGAGGTCCACAGACAATTCCTTTGACTTCATGGCTTGGTTTCTGCTCTGCCATGCACTGTCAACAGTGGGACCTTATATAGACAGGTGTGTGCCTTTCCAAATCATGTCCAATCAATTGAATTTACTACAGGTGGACTCCAATCAAGATGTAGAAACATCTCAAGGATGATCAGTGGAAACAGGATGAACCTGAGCTCAATTTTGAGTGTCATAGCAAAGGGTGTGAATACTTATGTACAAGCAATATTTCAGTTTTTTATTTTTAATAAATTTGCAAAAATTTCTACAAAACCTTTTTCACTTTGTCATTATGGGGTATTGTGTGTAGATTGATGAGCGAGAAAAAAAGGAATTTAATCCAATTTGGAATAAGGCTGTAACATAAAATGTAGGAAAAGTGAAGGGGTGTGAATACTTTCCGGATGCATTGTATATATATACGTATATATATCTTTTTTTTCCCCTGAGGAAAATGTGGACATTTAATATCTCCACCCAGATGATGACTCTCTTTTATACAAGTGTTATTGAAATGTTTTAACGTACTGTATTTTGGCTTGGTTTGGTAACTTGACTCTGGCCAACAAAAAACGGCTTGACAGACTTATCAAATGGGCTAGCAAGATTTCAGGGAGAAGCCAAGCCCAGCTTACTGACCTTTATAATAGGAGGGTGTTCAGAAAGGCTACTTCCCTTCTGGAGTGCCAAGGTCACTCCCTTTGGCCAGAGTTTGAGCTGTTACCTTGAGGTCGTCGGTTGAGGATGCCCTGTATTAGGACTAAGAGATACAGGGCTTCCTTTGTACCCACTCCCATCCAGTTGTTAAATAGCAGATAGTATTTATCTGTTGTTTGCAGTTCGCTAGGTTCATTGGTCTGTATATTTTATATTTATATGTTTTATATTCTATATTTGACCTACTTTGGTTCTCCTTGCCCACTATGTCCTGTTGTCAATTCCTTGGTGTTTGTCTGTTTTGTCTTCGTGTGAGAGTTTTTTATACTGGCTGCAAACTAATTTCCCTCCAAGGGACAATAAAGATACTTTGACTTTGGTTATTTATATATATATATATATGTGTGTGTGTGTGTGTGTGTGTGTGTGTGTGTGTGTGTGTGTGTGTGTGTGTGTGTGTGTGTGTGTGTGTGTGTGTGTGTGATGTGTGTATGTGTGTTTGTGTGTTTGTGTGTGTGTATGTGTGTATAGTGTAAGGCACATTACAGTATGCCCACGCTGCCCCGTCCATCCAACTCCCGTCCCAGTCCCCTGTTCCTTATTTCCATTTCAAGGAGTTGGCAACCCTAGTGACAAAACACATCAGTGGGGCCTTAAATGTTCATACTACTCCACTCTTCGTTTGGTCATTACTAGAAAACCTCACCTACTTGGCCTTGGTGAGTCCACTACTTAATAAAAAAAAGAGTCCGTGACTTGTCGCAGGTCAATTTATATGGAAGTTGATACGCAGCAACGGCAGCAGTTCAAATAAAAATGGCTGCCACTCTGACTATCCTATGTTGATTTGAATGGGGATGTCTGTTCTACTCTCATTCAATTACTATGGACCAGACCGTCTCATTTAACAATGCTCAGTTCAGCCTTCACAGTCTACAAAGGACACGCCTTTGAAGACTATGTCCTTAAAAGGATGTGGCCCCTGAATTGGAACACAGCTGTAGTCTCATCGGGTATTGAAATACTGGGGAAAGAATTCATAATTAATGGATGATACAGCACTTCTAAAAAAACAAAAACAAAACAAAGATATGGTTTCAAAAGCGTTTGATAAAATAAGTCTTTTCTCTAAAGCATCTGGTCTGACCTTAAACCTTAGGAAACTTGAACTTTTGGCTGTTCATAGCTGTGATCTAAGTAGTACAGCCAATATCCCTGTTGAAGATGAGGTAAAATACCTTGGTTTAGTAATAAGAAAAAACTTGCAGAACATAGAAGTGTTGAATGTTATTCCCAAAGTGAAAGCCATTCCAAAATCATTAAATTATTGGCTCACACGAGACTTATCTATATTGGGTCGGATCCTTCTGCCCGAAACAGAAGGTTTATCAAGGCTTATCTACCCATGCCACTCCTTCTACATTTCTTCAAAAGTAAATAAATCATCTAACTCCATAATATTTAGCTTCATATGGAATAACAAAACTCATTATTTGCGCAAATCACAATTAGTCAGGGATTATGTTAATGGTGGTTTAAGAGCCATTGATCTGGAATCTGTTATTACGGCTTTTAGAGTCAAATGGTTTAAAGAATGTATTTTTCAACCTCATTCTATGTGGTACCATATTTCTAACAAATTATTTAACAAGGTTGGAGGGATTGTCTTGACTGAAATGTGATTTTGAGGTGTCTAATTTCTGTAAAGCTGTCCAACTTCCACAAATAAACACTGCTTTTTGGGAAAATTTTATTTACCCACAATTTTTCACCACACAATTATCTTTTGTGGAACAACAGGGTTATTACCATAAATAGAAAATCCACGTTTAAGGCTGATTGGTATGACAATAGTTTATTATTTATTTATGATTTATTGAACTCTGATGGTCACTTGTTATCTTTTGAAGAATTTACCAGAAAGTATAAAATTACTATTACAAGTAAAGGTTACGAGAAAATCTGCAAAGTAATTCCCATTCCCTTACTTCGACTGATACACAGCAGTATGCAGTTTTCTTTGATTTCACCTTCTTTGCCTTCTCTAAGAGTTGGTGATGCAAATTTGATGGATAAAAATTTTTTAATTAACAGAAACATTTTTTGGGACTTCAACTCATGCTCTGTACGTGATAATATATAGAGGTCCCCCTTAGGAGGAAGTCCTTTTCTTTTTATCTGTCATATCCTGTTGCTCCTTAAGTCAACGAAACCCATTTTAAAATAGTATCAGCAATGTACCCTGTTAATGATTTTCTACATATGAGATTCAAATCTGAAGTGGTTCCTTGCATCTTCTGTTCTTCTGAGGCTGAAACCATGATGCAGTAGTGAACCATGGTGTCTGGCAGTGGGCCTTCAATGGTGAAATGATATTGTAATCAGCCAAATTTTGGGGGTATTTTTTAATATGTGAACAGCTCCAACACACAGCTCACCTACACACACACACACACACACACACACACACACACACACACACACACAAACACACACACACACACACACATACACACAAAGTGCACCCATCGCAGCACCACAGGTGAAAACCTCCGACACCCACACACCCACACACTCACACACACACCGCCAGTAACTCAGTGCCTCAAGAACCACCAAAATCAAATCCATTGGATATCAAATAGCCTTTGCGTCTCCCCATACTTGGAAAACAATGAAAATGCACATGACATGGCCTCCGCTTCTGGCCTACAACATCACCATGGACAGCGCTAGCATGCAGCATCATAAAACCTCTTCTTTACAAACTGACCTGACCAAGTCAAAGCAATTCATGAGCAAGGAATAGAAATAACGATAAAATCAACCTTCACATGCAGAATATGCCATGCGCAAAGTCGCAATACAATCATATGCAAAATATGCCAAACCTTACGCCATAATATTGAGTATAGTAGGCCTAACGTTACATGAGCTAAGTGTGGTATTAACCAGCTTTGAAGTGCCATTACAATGTGTAAAATTAATACACCAGCTTTGATTTGGAGTAAAATAAAACTAGGCAGCTTACCTTATTAGGCTACTTGAATATTAAGTCCATCCATCGGTCCTTCTTTTTGAAGTGGGCAGTGGCAGCATCATGCAGTTTGTCCTTGGATTTAAGTTCCATCAGAAGGCCTTTTTCTCTATGGACATCAGTGTAAAAGCTCCCAGTCGATCCTGCCCCGTTGTGTTTCTGGTGTGCCTCTTGATGCGCTTCAGGGCCGAGAAAGACTGCTCAACTGAAGAGGTGGATACGGGGGATGGTCAATACCAGACAGGTGAGGTGAGGAAGCATAGGCGAGACAAGAGTGGGAGCTGGCCTTCCATTTCCAATCACTTGTTGCTTTTCCCCGAAAGCACATCTTGAGAAGGGTAACGCCAACAAGCTAGCTACATCGTCGATCTCGTCTCCTCCTGTAGCCATGCTTCGTAAACTTCGTCGCACTCGACTGATACACAGATGAACATTAGTGATATGCAGTTCGATTGGTTTAAGTGAACCAGTAGATTTGGATCACCAATGTGAAAGAGTCGGTCAATCACAAGTAATGACTCCTCAGCAACCGCACATCATTCTTTATATGAGTGAGTCCACGTCTGGATAGGTCTGGACTTCTAGAAGTCCTAGGGCAATATTTTTTTTGTCCCACTCACTACAACAGCAGAAGATGATTGGCTGATTCACCTGTCACTTTCTAAATAAACACACAAGCACATGACTTCTAGCAGTTCTAACGCAGTGCATGTACAATGCAAAATTGCTTTATTGTAATCACATGAATATAACGTAAAACCCCAATCCTTAGTTCCTGCTGGGGTGTACCATTCACACACAACACTAGGGGAGGGGCTTAGACCAACAGCCCCATCTAACATCTCCCTTTTTGTAGTTAACAATAATCCTTATATGACTGTTTCCCTGAGTACCTCCAATGTAAGAGTAACCAACTATACACTGAGTTTAAGTCTCACTCAATAAACCATATTTTTCAGATTCGGAACTTCTTGTTGTTCAGTTGTTTCACTGTCCACAGTATCACTGTCCTTATCCTTGCCCGTTGTGGTTTGGGCCAGGCTACTGTGCTGTTATGCTCTACCTTAAGAAGCTCCTCAGGGATGGTGAAATGCATTAACCCTAGGCACTCGCTGGCTGAGCCTGACAACAGGGGTCTCTGATTGCTTCTCACTATCTCAAAGTCCAGTTTGTGTGTTTTGCCCCTCACAACACACTTTTTGCTGAATATCCCAATAGAGTGCATTGTTTCGCCTGAGTACAGTACCAACCTGGTTTGGCTCTGTAATAGCTTCACTTCAGGTGCCAATCTCCTCTTACCTTTTAGACTCATCACATTACAGGTTGCCCCTGAATCTAAATGACATCTCTGAGACCCATTATTCATTTTTTATGTTGGCAAGCCATTTTCCCTGTTCTTGAACTGCTCCTATGCTCTCAGCTGAGTAGATGTGGGCCTCTGTGTTGATCCTGTCCACATCCTTGTCGGTCGCTGCGTCTGCTGTATTCAGTTGTCATGTGGATTGGCTCCTCTTCATGCGCTTTGGCAAAATGATTTGCTGTTCCACAATGGCAGCAATTTTTGCCATACACTGGGAAAAGATCACGTCCACGCCTGTGCATATTGCCACAATATTTGCGCGTACTGCTGTCACTTGGACCCTACATCTGACTCTGATGCTTGTCTAGGCACTCATGGCTGGGTGCAGCTCGCTGCCAATGTCCGTCTATTACATGCACATTCTCCAGCGACCTGTCCTGTGTCATTGCTTTCTTACTGCTGTCATCTCCGCAGCCTGGCATATTTCTATGGCTGATGTTAGTGTGAGGTCCTTCTCTCTAAGCAGGCGACGCCGCACACTCTCATCACTAACACCAAGCACTACTCTGTCTCTTATCAGTTACTCTTTTAGTTCTCCATATTCCAAGGGAGCAGCCTTTCCCAGTCATGTGGGAAGATGTTTTAAGTAGGCGGGCTGCCAATTGAAACTAAAAGTATTGCGATGAGCCAGTGTAGAAGAATGAGTCCAGAGGCAGAGATCTTTTTTAGATCTCTGCCTCTGGACCCCATGCCCCATACACTGCACGACCCTGGGAGTGCTCTTTTAATAAAACCAGCCAGAACGGACTAGAACTGACAACAACGTAAGGAGTCCCCCCCCCCCCCATGTCCCAAGTGGTGACATCAGTCCCAGTCACGGTCCTACAGTCAGTTAGTCAGTAAACGATCTCCTACTTAGTCTGAGTCGACCCCCCCCCCAAAAAAAACAACACACACACACACACACACACACACACGAATAGTCACAACACGAACGCCACATCATTAAAACACAATTTTAAATCGATTTTTTCCCGGTCCCATCAGCCATTGCGCTCCCCCAGCGCAGAACCGCCGACAGTCTGAGCGACCGCCTCCCCCGGTCGCTACAGTATGACGTCATTGTTTTGTTTCTAAGGTGACTGTGTAGCAGATTTGGAGTGGAGTGTTTACTCACTTTATTATAAAAATGTACATTCCACGCAGCCCTAGCCCACTGATTAAAAGAAGGTGTGTGTGTGTGTGTGTTTTTTTTTTTGTATTTGTACTTTAGGAAAAGTTAGGCATACTGTTGGGTCTAAGATGTTACACAGCCACCTGCCACTACCGGGGGCGGGGTTGCACCCATCACTAGGGGGAGCGGCAACCCCCAGCCCCCCCTCCGCCTTCCCGCGCTAATGGCCTTTTCCCTTAGTCTCGTTACGAATGCATCAATTGAGCTCACCTTCATCTTGCTTGCAGTTTCCAAAGATGTATCGCTCAAATATGACATTCCTCGTTGGCTTGAAATATCTCTCCAATGCACTGAGAATCGCTTCTGTGTCTTTCTTCTGTTCCGCTGTATGTCCAAGTTGTGTTTGTATATGACGGCCTTCCCTGCCCATCACTCTCCGCAGGGTTGCTGCCGGCACAGCAGCTGGTTTGTCTTTCAATCCCGGTGCCAGTGTAAAGTCTTAAAACTCCGCTCTGAAATTAGCCCAGTTACTTGTGAGACTGCCGGTCATTTTCATCTCCCCAGGGGGCGGGATGCTTGACGCCACGATGATGCTATTGTTGTTAGCCTCGTTAGCCCGCTGCTAGCGTGGCATTTTCTTCCCCATTGTTTTCCCTTTTCTCTTCTCGCTGGCGACGCCACTATGCCGCTGTGGAGCGCGTCAACTTTGCACGTATTTACATTCGGGTTTCTTCCACTTGTGGCACCATGTTTGTGTAAACAAGCAACCGTGAACCGCAGTGTATGTACGGCGCACGACTGCGTTATTGTAATCGCATGAATACAACGTAACCCCAAACCTTGTTTCCTGCTGGGGGAGGGGCTTAGACCAACCATCCCATCTAACTGTCCGCTGGACAGACTGAACAGACTTCTTTTAACCGATTTCAACCGAACGTGTTAATGAAAGTCTTGCCGAGGGACTTCCGGTAAGATGGCGACTTGAATAGCGGCACAACTTTCTGCCTCTCGCAAGTTGGCTAAAATAAATCCTCTAAAACACTAAACTCGACGCAAAAAAAGGTGAGAAATGAGAAGAGGAGGTAATTCGAATAAAGGTAGCCGTACAATCCAAAAGGGTAACGCACCAGATACACAGGGAGCGAAGAAACAGTCGGAGTAAGGTAATAGCAAACACGAGGTAGAAGAAGCTACAATGGCGGCGGACACAGCTGAGACATTGCGTGCTGGATTAGCAGCTATCGCTAAAGAGATACAAGAATTCAAACAAGAGCTACGAGGTGACTTTTACAGACTCAAAGATGAGGTGAAAAGGGAAGTGAAGGAAGAGATTGCTCGCTTCCGAGAAGAAATGACACAGAAGTTTGCAGAGAGCAACGGCGAAATACAGGCGCAGAAAGCGCACATGATTGAGGCCCAGAAGCGCATAGCCGAGCTAGAGGAATGGCAGGCAGACTCAACAGAACTGCTGATGGACATGTCGACCCAAACGCGCCAGATGCAAGAAAAAATAATGGACCTGGAAGGGAGTTCAAGGAGGAACAATATTCGAATCTTTGGTGTGCCAGAGGAAACGGAGGGAGGCTCCATTACCCAGTACGTGGAACAATTCTTGAATACTCAACTTGACTTAGAAGAAGACCAATCTCCAGATACAAAGAGCGCACAGAGCCCTCGCTCAAAACCCCCCTCCGACAGCTCCCCACAGGTCAGTAGTGGTGAACTTTCAACAGTTTGATATAAAAGAAATGATTCTCAAGAAAGCATGGAAAAAGAATCAGATAGAGATAGGGGACAAACGTATTTACTTTGATCACGATTACGCAGCTGAAGTGGTCCGGAAAAGAAAATCATATTTGAGCATTAAGAAAGTGCTCAAGGGTAAAGGAATTCGTTTCCAGACACCCCTTGCCAAAATAAGGATCCACTGGAACAACGGAACGAAGACATACGACAATGCCAGGGAAGCTGCGATGGACATGAAGACGAGAGGCTGCGACATCGAGATACCAGACGATGACACGGCAACCACGGCCACAGAGCAGGTGGAGGCGACTGGGATGCGAGCAGGGTGGCAACGAGTCCAAGACGCGAAAGGAGGACGTGAAGCCGCACAGCGAGCGAAAGAGAAGCTCCGGGCCTATCGGAGAAAGTAGGATTGGTATCGTTCTGACTGAGTTGAGCTCCATTACAAAAGGCTTTTTCATCACATGCCACGGAGAGAGGTAGGCTATACGGTTGCCAAACGTTGAACATACCTAGACAAGGCTGTAGGCCTATCCCATGTGATGGGCAAGATGTCAAGTCTGCCCTTTCTGAAAAGGATTTCCCCTTCACCTACCAACGGGGACTCGGGGTGGTTAGGCCCCTTTAGTTGGAAGTTATTTATGTTGTTGATTAATGTGTTTTATATTTGTAGTTTTTTTGTTTAGAGCTCTGTGGGAATATATGGAAAAATAGTATCAATATGTCTAGATGGTTCACACTACTAAAATAATGTTGCTGAATGTTAATGGTCTAAATATGTTAAAGAAGAGGGAAAAGGTTATGATTAAGCTAAAAAAGGAGGATGTACAAATCATATTCCTACAAGAGACCCATTTAACACAGATAGAGCATGGGAAACTTAAGAAATATGGGTACAGGCATTCATATTATAGCTCCTACAAGGAAGGGCGCAGGAGAGGTGTTGCAATTTTAATATCAAACAAAACTCAATTCGATTATGATAGGGAGATTGGAGACAAGGAGGGGAGATATATTATAGTGAAGGGTAGGTTAGAGAACAAACCAGTGACATTGGTAAATATATACGCCCCTCCTGAAAGTGATAAAAGATTTTTTAAATCTTTGTTTGATGAGATAGCAAACGAGTCAGAGGGGGTCTTAATTTGTGGGGGAGATTTGAATGTCGTTTTGAATCACAAAATGGATACGACCAGTATCTAAAGGACTAAAACACAGGTCACTCGATTTGTAAATATATCACTGGAAGAGATGGGGATGGATGATCTGTGGAGACAATTTCACCCTCAGGAAAAAGACTATACACATTACTCAGCTGTACATAAAGTTCATTCAAGGATAGACTATTTCCTTATGAGCAAAGACGATATTTACAGAGTAAAGGAGTGTGGGATTGGAGGAGCGGATATCTCAGATCACAATCCAGTATATTTAGAAATTAATTTGAATTGTAGAAAGCGAAATACGGTTTGGAGGTTTAATGTGGGTCTACTGAATAGTGAACAGAGTAAGGTTATGTTAAAGACGGATATTCGGACATATCTAGAAGAAAACAGCAATGGGGAAGTAGACCCAACAATATTTTGGGATGCCATGAAGGCGGTCATCAGGGGAAAGTTAATAGCGCATTCAGCATTGATCAAAAAGGCAAGATCAATTATATCCAGAAAGAATACGGACAGGTTAAGAGAAATGGAGAGGGAATACCAGACTGCGGGAAACCCCGTGGTGTTGGAGCAAATCAAATCGGCTAAGTCAGACATTAATAAAGAACTGTTAGATGAAGTTGAGAAAAAAAAGCTTGTTTCTCAAACAAAGATATTATGAAACAGGCCCGCGCACAACTAAACTGTTGGCAAAACGTATTTGCAAACAGCAAGCAGTTGGCCATATACATAAGATCAGAGACCCCCATTCAAATGAGTTAACGAATATACCAGAAAGCATAGAGGACATATTTTTGGGATATTATAAAGAGCTATATTCACAACCCACACCTGCACCCGAAGCGGAAATTAATACCTTTTTGAATTCATTAGATTTACCCTCAATTGGACGGCTCCAAAATGACAAATTAACAGCTGACATCAAGATGGAAGAGGTGATAGATGCAATAAATTCTTTGAAAAACAATAGAAGCCCGGGCAGCGATGGATACCCTGCAGAATGGTACAAAGTGTTTAGGGAAGAGCTGGCACCGTTACTTCTGAGATCCTTCAATTGGACACTTCACAATAATAAGATACCACCATCATGGTCAGAGGCAATAATCACAGTCATTCCAAAACCGGGAAAGGATAAAGAATATTGTGGGAACTACAGACCTATTTCATTATTAAATGTAGATTATAAAATATATACGACAATTATCTCCAAACGGTTAAACTCATTCATAGGTGATTTGATAGATGAAGATCAAACAGGATTCATGAGAGAAAGACAAACGCATGATAATATCAGAAGGACATTGCATATTGTTGATCAAGCGAGTAAGAGCAAACAAGCTACACTATTAGTAAGTTTAGATGCAGAAAAAGCATTCGATCGGGTGTCTTGGAATTTTTTGTATGCAGTATTGGAACGACTAGGGTTCAGCAGTAAGTCAATAAAGTGCATTAAAACATTATATCAACAACCTAATGCTCGGATTAAAATAAACGGGAGTTTAACGAACAAGTTCAGTTTGCAGAGGTCGACAAGACAAGGATGCTGTTTGTCTCCGACACTGTTCGCGTTATTCATTGAGCCTTTAGCGGAGGCCATTCGCCAAAATGAAGGAATTAATGGAGTGACAGTGAATGGCACTGTCCTCAAGGTGGGGCTATTTGCTGATGATGTCATAGCCTATCTTGAGCAACCACATACATCACTCCCTCAACTAATGAAGCTACTAGAACTATATGGTCATTTATCTGGATATAAAATTAACATCTCAAAAACACAGGTGCTAGTTCTCAATTATACTCCAACCACAGAATTCAAGGGAAAATTTGACTTTAATTGGAATCTAAACAAAATCTAATATTTGGGAATTTACATTACCAAGGAATTGTCTAAATTACATAAAGCAAATTACGGCAAGATCAACGATGTGATGCAAAATGATATTGATAGATGGTCCACTCTGCCACTTGACTTCAGCTCAAGAATTGAGACAGTTAGAATGAATATTCTACCAAGGCTTCTTTACCTATTCCAATCATTGCCTGTAGATGAGACTCAAGCTCAATTTGATAGGTGGGATAGGACAATATCTAGATTTATTTGAGGAGGGAAGAAGCCCAGAGTAAGGTATGAAACTCTCCAACTCTCAAAGGAAAAGGGAGGTATGGGTTTACCAAATCTAAAAGAATATTTCAAAGCTGCCCAGCTGAGATATGCTGTTGACTGGTGTAGGCAAGATTACATGGCCAAGTGGAAAGTCATGGAAAGGGAATATGGTGGGTACCCTATCCAGAATATTTTAGGGGATAAAGAAGTATATAAGAAAACAAAAACCCACATGGATTCAGTCACATTATTTACACTGAAGTTATGGTTTAAATTGATTAAAATCAACAAATTACAAGATGAGATACAGTTATTGAGATGGGTAGCATATGATAGAGACTTTACTCCAGCGAGGCATGATACAGTTTTTAAACTGTGGGTTAACTGGGGAATCACAGCATGGTGCACTCTAGAGGAAAAGGGGGAGATGGAGAGTTTTCAGGGTATGAAAGACAAGTTTGATTTGGAGAATCATGACTTCTTTAGATATTTACAATTAAGGGATTATTACAACAAACGTATCAGGGGAGGACCCTCCATGGAGGTGAACAGTGTGATTCAAATTATAATTAACGCATATAAAGGGAGAAAATCTAGGACTATATCTACTATATCAAGCTCTCACAACTAATAAACACTCAACTACATATATAAAAGAAAAATGGGAATTAGAATTTGGCACAGAAATTACACAGGAGGACTGGCAGAATATGTAGAAAGTTCATCAATCTTCCACTCGTTCGCAGATATGGAGGGAATTCTCCTGGAAAAATCTGATACGTTTTTTTATTACACCAAAAATCAGAAATAGATACTCCAGCACCAAACTGTCATGCTGGAGGAAATGTGGAACAGAGGATGTAGACCACTCGCATATATTTTGGAAATGTAATAAGCTAGCGATGTTTTGGGAGATGGTTCATGATGTAATACAAAAGGTACTTGGATATGACTTCCCTAAGTGCTATATGACCCTCTATTTCTGTAATTTTAAAAACGACGATATAGGGCCAAGTGATAGATGTTTGGTTAAGATACTGCTGATTGCTGCTAAGAAGGCAATCACAAGAAAATGGTGCCAGGTGGACGCCCCCACACAAGGACAATGGATGGAAATAGTGGAGGACATTCATACAATGGAAAAACTGACTCATCGATTGAGACTTACAGTACCTCGGATGGAAGACCAGTGGAAGAAATGGACATGGTTTAAGGAGCAAACACGCGACGACATAATTCATGACAACACTTAAGACTGGAAAGTTAGACCCACAGGAAGCTCTTGTAGTTCATTTTTTTGGGTGTTTTTTTTTTGTTGTTGTTTGTTTTGAGTTGCCCTGTTGGGCTTGTGTGCAAGTAAATGTAGATAATTCAATGTTTACTTCTGAATACGGATGCCATGTTTGTATTGACCTAAAAACTTCAATAAAAACTAAAATGATAAAAAAAGTATTGCCGAACTTTTGGCGGTAACTACGGAAGCCCTAAGTACGGAAGCCCTAAGTACAGAAGCCCTAAGCTACGGAAGCCCTAAGTACGGAAGCCCTAAGTACAGAAGCCCTAAGCTACGGAAGCCCTAAGCGGCCATGCATTCATACATTTTTTTCCCTCCGTTTTCTCGTGATAACGAGTTAATTTCCTCTGTTTTCTCGAGATCTCGAGTTATTTATCTCATTATCTCGGGAAAACAAGCTTCGTTTTCTCGAGATCTTGAGAGTTTTCGCGATATAACGAGATAGATCTCGGGAAAACTTTTCCCGAGATAACGAGATAAATAACTCGAGATCTCGAGAGAACAGAGGAAATTAACTCGTTATCACGAGAAAACGTAGGAAATAAAATGTATGATTGCATGGTCGCTTAGGGCTTCCGTAGCTTAGGGCTTCCGTAGGTAACACTTTATAATTACACAAACGAAGCATTAGTTAAGTATTAGTAACTACTGATTTCATCATTTGTAAAGCATTTGTAAAGCATACATGACCAATTATTAGTTAATAGATGTTTTATAAATACTTATTAATACTGCAATTTATGATTAATTCAGGTAGTTACTAGTTGTTAGTTAAGTATTTTGTATGACCTCATCTAAAGTGAGGACTATCTATGCCTTACAATGCATTTACAAATGACACTGAAAGGCCAGCAGTACCTTGAGACTCGCAAAAGTCCAAAGGCTCATAAGATCCTTTAGAAAGTGTAAGTACATGATTAACAAACTATCTAGATGTACATTTGTGCTTGAATTAATCATGAATTGCAGTATTAATTAGTATTTATAAAACATCTATTAACACACTTACTAACAATTGGTGCATGCCTTGCTTTACAAATGCTTTACAAATGATTAATTCAGTAGTTACTAATGCTTAACTAATGCTTCATTTGTGTAGTTAAGTCTGCAGAGAAAATCATTGATTCCAACCTGCCCTCCATTCAGGATTTATGCATCTCTAGAGTCCGGAAACGGGCAGGCAACATCACTGCAGACCCATCACACCTTGGTCACAATCTTTTCAAACTCCTCCCCTCTGGTAGGCGCTACAAAACACTGTACACCAAAACAACCAGATATAAAAACAGTTTCTTTCCGCGGGCTGTCATTCAAATGAACACTTCACATTTTCAAATAAATCCAACAATTTTGTATATACTGTACTGTACATTATGCATATACTGGTATGCTCTGTCATGCCCATCTACCTCAGGCATGTATGTAAGTAACTTGCTAACATCTGTTTAGCATCTCTGATATATTCTCTGCACCATTGCACTTTATTGCCTCTTAATTCGCACGTATATAGTCAGTCTTTGTGTATATATCTGAAGGTTGTTGTGTTGAGAGCCATGAAACCAGAGTCAAATTCCATGTGGGTATAAACCTATATGGCCAATAAACTTGAGTCTATGAATTCTGATTCTGACATTTCACAGCATCTTTTAGTCTGCTATGAAGACACAAATTACTCTTTCATATGAATTCTCAGTCCTGTCTCCATCACGAATAAAGTCAACTGCATATCAGAAATCAGAAAAGAAGGTGATATTTATCTAGAAAAAATTTGATTTTTTTTTTATTTTTTGGAAGGCTATAGTTTACACAAAATATTGTAACAGTACATTAAGACATGCAAACTCCAGGTGAATTTTTTTTTCTTTCCTGGCTCTGCTGTAAACCTGGCAGAGAAGCGGAGTTTCATCACCCTAGCAGAATGTACTATATATGGAGAAACTCGTAAATTCATATTTCTGATGGGTTGAACAGACAGTTGGTGGAAGGAATTTTGCTCAACTGTTTCCATATCACTACCATTTGAGTGGCCCCAGTGGACCTCGGATATCTGATGTCATATTTTAAAAGCAAGTCTCTACCTGTTCACATTTATAAAAAGGATAAACAAGGGGGAGTGTAGATGAGGAGGGCCGTGATCATGGTGTGTGTGTGTGTGTGTGTGTGTGTGTGTGTGCATGCGTGAGCGGGCTGGGCTGGGTGGCAGTGCTGTAGTGTAAGATCACACCCCAGCTATTCACAAGTCTACCCAGAGAGTTTAGTTGTCTAACGCTAGCCTGTTGGCTTTTTGCCTGGCTCATATCATTGGTCTAATGCACTGGACTCCATGTACATAAGCAATATGAGGTTTGATGCTCCCATGTGAAACCTCAGAGTTGACTGCAAGTGTGTGTTTTATCCCAGAAGAAAGCACAGATTTTGTTTTATTTATTTTACTCAAAGCCTTCATGTGATGCCGCTTTTTTGTTGAATTTGTCACCAGGACAAACAGGTTCACCACACTAGAGGGGAAAAAACTTATTTTAAGCTAAAAAAATAATAATAAAAGATTTACTAACTCTTTAATCACCATGTCAGTTGATCCAATGCAATTCACATTTGTCTAATGAGACATTTTTTTCTCTTCTTCTGACCACTTCACTTTTTGCCCCTTCATTTTCCTTCTTCAGCCCCCACCTACACTCCAGCTATCTCACTCTCGCATTCGTTTCCATTCCGCTTGTTAATACAAGTTGCAGCTGTTCAGGTTGAATGCCTTGTTGGATCAAGAGCCCTTGAGGATTAACCATCTGTAACAGTTCATCCTTTTAGTCATCCCAGTGATGAGTCTTAAGGCATGTCTTTGCTGATAATTATTTTTAATTTATTGATCCTAAATAATATCAACTCTTAATTGAAACATGATGTGAAACTAGCTAGGGCCCACAGCCACAAATTCGGCTGCCATGGTTTTTTGTTTTGTTTTTTGGCCTTCTAATGTGCTTCCAATGATACAATTCAGTATATTAGTTATAATGCAAATGAACTACATTTGAGGATTGCTTTTTTTTATTCAGTTATAAAATATATTATCAAACGATGTGCAATGAGACACTGAGGCTTTCTATTTTTAAGCCCAATTAATCATTCTGTTTCCATGTTGTAGCCAACCTATGTTGGGTTGTGTTAATACCGTTTGCTTCTTTAATGGAGAAAAAAAAAACACCAACTCAACCACTAGTATGGAAAAAAATAGATTGCATGGTATACACGTTCCACCTACAACAGCCAGCTCAGTTTCAATAAATGTTACAATATTGTTTGTCTGCAATGTTTGATTAGGGATATAAAGCATCTTAGATCTAACATTATAACAGTCTCAGCATGGATATGTGGTGGATCTACGAGCGTAACAGCCTATAATGGTAGTATACAGTATACAAAGATGATAGTGGAAGATATTTGGAATAATTTATACATTAAAAAGCTTTTATGAGTGATGCTTTCTGAGATCAGCAGTGTGCTCTGAACAAGCAAACTTCCTTTTGGCAGTCTTATTTTAGAGTAAATATGCATGTCATATGATGTGTGTTTCTGCCCTTTAAGGCTAAAAAAGGTTCACCAGCTGGCTTGTGTGGATGCTGTCCACCACTAGACTACATCACTTTTGCATTCTTTGCACGATGCTGATTAGTAATCATAGTAGTCACAATCTCGTCTACCCTCAATATAGTATGGGGTAAAAATGCTGTTTGTTACTGACTATGAGGAGTCTCAAGGAGTCTTTTGAAAATGAGACACCTTGTCTCAATGAGACCTTCGTGTGGTGTGTGTCTTCCTCAAGCCTGGGTCCTCTACCAGAGGCCTGGGAGTTTGAGGGTTCTGTGCAGTATCTTAGCTGTTCCCAGGACTGCACTCTTCTGGACAGAGACCTCAGATGTTGTTACTGGAATCTGCTGGAGCCACTCCTCAAGTTTGGGGGTCACAGCCCCTCGTGCTCCTATTACCACTGGGACTACTGTGGATTTCACCTTCCACATCTGATCTAGTTCTTGCCTCAGCATTTGGTATTTTTCTAGCTTCTAATGCTCTTTCTTCCTGATATTGTTGTTGCTCAGGATTGCTACATCGATCGCTACTGCTGCCTTCTGTTCCTTGTCGACCACCACAATGTCTGGTTAGTTAGCCAGCACCTGCTTGTCAGTCTGGAACTTGAAGTCCCACAGGATCTTACCTCTGTTATTCTCAACCACCTTTGATGGTGTCTCCCATTTGGACTTGGGGACTTCCAGTCTGTATTCAGTACATATGTTCCTGTACACCAGGGGTGCCCACTATGTCGATCGCGATCGACCAGTAGATCGCGAAGGCAGTGCTGGTAGATCTCCATGACATTCCAAAAAAACTTTTTTTTACAAGACATTAGCCTATCATCTGTCCTCCATTTGGCATTTGCCTTTTGATTGACGTAAAGGACGGCCAGTCTGCTGTTGCCTAAAACCAAAGATTCTAGAGCGGAACCTAAAACTTTGTTACATTAGGTTACCATAACAACCAGAGCCCTTCTCTAACGTACCTTGAAGTTCACATGCCCACAACGTGAGCTAACGCAGAACTGCATCGAGCTAGCTAGTTCAACTCTCTAAAAAAAAATTCTACTAAAAAGTGAAACAAAACAAAAATGAGTGGGGGAGCCAGACCAAGCAAGAAACAAAAAACGTACCATTTCCATGTGGAATGGGAGGAGGACTTTTTTTTCACCATGTCTTATTCCAAATGCGTTTGTCTCATCTGTCAGTCTAGCATTGCTATCCCAAAGAAGGAACATGTAGAGAGGCACTTTCGAACTGTCCATAAAAACTATGACAATGACTTCCCTCCGAAAAGCGAGCCGAGAAAGAGAAAGGTGAGGGAACTAAAATCGCAGTTAATCGCCCAGCAGTCACTTTTCACACAGCCGAATTCAAAGGCAAAGGCAGCCACCGAAGCATCTTTATGGGTGAGTCACTCCATCATTAAGCATAAGAAGGCCTTCCAAGATGGAGAGATGATGAAAGAGGCCTTCCTTCAGGCAGCAGATTCGTTGTTTCGGGACTTGAAAAACAAATCAGAAATAATATCTTCAATCAAAGCTCTCCAGTTATCAAGAGATTCTGTCACAAGGCGCTGTGAAGTGATGGGCGATGATTTGACACAGCAGCTTTGGAGGGACATCGTGGACTGCGAGTGTTTCTCACTACAATTGGACGAGTCTATGGACATAAGTGATACGGCCCAATTGTGCATTTTCATTCGCATGATGTTTCAAGATATGACCGCAAAAGAGGAGCTGTTAACAATACTACCCATGAAGGAACACACGCGGGGAGAGGAAATTTTTCAGATCTTCAAAAACTTTGTGGATAAAATCCAGCTCCCAGTGTGTAAACTGGTGTCAATCATCACGGATGGTGCGCCTGCTATGGTGGGCCGCTCCAATGGATTTATTGCCAAATGCAGGGAGGACGATGCTTTCCCGGACTTCCTCAATTACCATTGCATAATACACCAACAAGCATTATTCGCAAAAATGCGGTTGGAATGACAGATGGGTTCAAGGTGGAGGTGGGATTACATCAAGGATCGGCTCTTAGCCCTTTCTTGTTTGCAATGGTGATGGACAGGTTGACGGACAAGATCAGGCAGGAGTCTCCATGGACGATGATGTTCGCGGATGACATTGTGATCTGTAGCGAGAGTAGGGTGCAGGTTGAGGAGAGCCTGGAGAGGTGGAGGTATGCACTGGAGAGAAGAGGAATGAAAGTCAGTAGGAGCAAGACGGAATACCTATGCGTGAATGAGAGAGAGGACAGTGGAATGGTCAGGATGCAAGGAGTGGAGGTGACAAAGGCATTTGAGTTTAAATACATGGGGTCAACTGTCCAAAGTAACGGGGAGTGCAGTAGAGAGGTGAAAAAGAGAGTGCAGGCAGGTTGGAGTGGGTGGAGAAGAGTGTCAGGAGTGATTTGCGACAGAAGGGTATCAGCAAGAGTTAAAGGGAAAGTTTACAAGATGGTTGTGAGACCAGCTATGTTATATATGGTTTGGAGACAGTGGCACTGACGAAAAGACAGGAGGCGGAGCTGGAGGTGGCAGAGTTGAAGATGCTAAGATTTTCACTGGGAGTAACGAAGAAGGACAGGATTAGGAACGATTATATTAGAGGGACCGCTCAGGTTGGACGGTTTGGAGACAAAGCAAGAGAGGCAAGATTGAGATGGCTTGGACATGTGTGGAGGAGAGATGCTGCGTATATTGGGAGAAGGATGCTCAATATGGAGCTGCCAGGGAAGAGGAGAAGAGGAAGGCCAAAGAGGAGGTTTATGGATGTGGTGAGGGAAGACATGCAGGTGGCTGGTGTGACAGAGGAAGACGCAGAAGACAGGAAGAAATGGAAACGGATGATCCGCTGTGGCGACCCCTAACGGGGGCAGCCAAAAGTAGTAGTAGTAGTAGTAGTAGCTAAACATGAAAGAGGTCATGGATGTGGCAACCAAACCCGCCTGTTCTATTCGAGCAAGGTCTCTTCAAAGACGGTTGTTTGGTACACATTTGGAAGAGGCCGACTGTAACTACTCTGACCTCTTGCTACACACTGACGTGAGATGGCTTAGTAGAGGGAGATTCTTGCAGAGATTTCGAGAGCTCTGTCCGGAGATTAAGGAGTTTCTCCTTATCACTAAACATGCGGAACACAAGCAACTTAATGACAATCAGTGGCTGCTAGACTTGGCGTTTTTAACTGATTTAACCAACATGTTGAACGAGCTTAATTTAGAGCTGCAAGGAAAAGACAAAAGCGTGGTAAACATGATCAGCTCAGTTAACGCTTTCAAACGGAAAATGCAACTTCTGTCCTCAAAGTTGCAGCGCCGTGATTTGGGAAACTTCCGAGACCTCGCAGCAGAGCTGGAGAAGCAAGGGAGGGCGTGTGCGCAACTTGACAGTGCACGCTACACAGAGCAGATTGAAAATGTCCGGTCAGACTTTGACAAACGGTTTCACGACTTTGCTTTGCTTGAGCCAATCACTACATTTATGTGCTACCCATTTGGGGAAGATACAGAGGTGGATTCCCTCGCCTCAAAAATGGCAACACTGTTTCACCTGAACTCGTCTGCAGTGGAGGATGAGATGCTGACAGTACAGGCTGACATTCAGCTTAAGTCCAGGGCGCATGGAGAGTTTTGGAACTTACTTACAGAGGACAAGTACCCAAACATGAGGAAATGCGCAACCTCCTTGACGGCATTATTCAGCTCTACTTGTTTGTGTGAGTCAGCCTTTTCTCACATGAAGATTATCAAGTCCAAATACCGTTCCACCATGACAGATGATCATTTGGAGGCCTGCTTGAGGCTGGCTACCAGCAGCTACTGTCCGAACTATGCAACCCTGTCTGACTCTCTCCAGTGCAGGTCATCCTCAGAGTAGAGCGGTAGAGATCACAAATCTATTTACCACAGCTGTAAAGGTTCATGCAGTGATGCAATTTCAACATAGTGTAGTAGCAAATGCTAGGTATGATTATTGCCTGTGTAAGGTTCAATATAAATGCAAATCCATTGCAATACTGTATATGTAACACAACATGTATATAAATACACACACTGCATATAAATGTTCATATATATGTAAAACATGTATTGAGTATTTTTATTATTATTTTTAATATGAGTAGATCATTTTGACCTGGTCATTTTAAAAGTAGCTCACGACTCAAAAAATTGTGGGCACCCCTGCTGTACACTATCCCAGCCACTTGGTTATGCCTTTCAATATGCACTTTCCCAGCTCGCATTTTACACCCTCGTACTAAGAGCTGGACTGTCTCAGGGGCATGTTTGCAAAGCCTACATCTTGGGTCTTGTCTGGTGTGGTACACCCCTGCCTCAATCAATCTGGTCCTCAGTGCCTGTTGTTGTGCTGCTATGATCAGAGCCTCTGTGCTCTCCTTCAGTCTAGCCTTTTCTGGCCACTGGTAGGATTTCTTGATATCAGCTATGTCTCCTATCTGTTGGTGGTACATCCCATGGAGGGGCTTGATCTTCCATGATACCTCCTCCTCTTCTTCCTCCAGACTCACTGTCTGCTGCTGCCTGAGGTACTCACTGAGCAGTTCCTCCTGGGGGCACCTCTTTCTGATGTACTCATGGATTTTCCTTGTTTCATCCTGGATAGTGGCCCTGACACGCACTAACCCTCGGCCCCCGATCTTTTTACTTATCGTACAGTCTCAGGCTGCCGGACTCCAGATGGAACCCTCCGTGCATTGTGAGGCGTTTTTGTGTCCTGAAATTTGTGGCCTTTATCTCCTCCTTTGGCCAGCTTATTATTCCAGCTGGGTATCTGATGACTGGTAGGGCATACTTGTTGATGGCTTGGATCTTATTCTTCCCGTTGAGTTGGCTCCTCAGGACCTGCCTCACTCTCTGGAGGCATTTGGCTGTAGTTGACCTCCTTGCTGCCTCCTCATGGTTTCCATTTGCCTGTGGAATACCCAGGTACTTGTAACTGCCCTGTATGTCTGTTATCTAGCCATCTGGTAATTCAATGGTAATTCAACCACTTCAGTGCTCACCACCTTTCCTCTTTTTACCAACATTCAACCACTCCAGTCCAGTCCGAATGACATCCCGATGTCATCGCTGTAGATCCTGGTGAGGTCGATCAGTGAGTCAATGTCTCACTCATTCCTGGCATACAGCATCTATGTGTAGGAGGTGGCTGATGGTAACGCCACTTCTGAATCTTGTATCCATATCCACTCTGTGATGATCTGACTGAGGGGGTTCAGGCTTATGCAGAACAGCAGTGGGGACAGTGCATCACCTTCGTATATGCCACATTTGATGATTACCTGTATGATTGTCTTTGAGTTGGCCTCTAGTGTTGTTTTCCACTGCTGCATTGAGTTCTTGATGAAGGTTATTAGTGTGCTGTTGGCTTTGTATAATGCCAAGCACTCCAGTAACCAGGTGTAGGGTATTGAATTGTAGGCTTTCTTGTAGTCCGTCTAGGATGTTCACAGGTTGGTCTGTCTGGTCGTAGAGTCTTGGGTGACTGCTCTATCAACCAGTAGCTGATGCTTTGACCCTCTGCTGTTTTCCTAATTCTTTTCTGAGTTTCACTCATGTCTTGACGCATGCGCCGATTCAGCTTAGCTGCTATGATGCTTGACAGGATCTTCCATGTTGTGGAGAGGCAGGTTGTCAGCCGGTAGTTTGAAGGTGTTGTATCCTTGTGGGGATTTTCATGATCAGTATTGTTCTCCCCTGTGTTAACCTTTCAGGGTGAGACCCTGATGTTAACAGCTAGTTCATCTGTGTTGCCAGGCATTCATGGAGTGCTGTTAGCTTCTTCAACCAGTAGGCGTAAATCATGTCAGGGCCTGATGCAGTCCAGCTCTTCATGTTTGAGACTTGTCGTTGGATGTATGATGATAATCGGTTCTTGTTCTATGGCATTGGTGTTGTGTGATGCCTCCTTTTCCCATATATCCTTCCAGTAGTCTCTGCTCTTGGTGGGTCTGATGTTTTCCCCTTGTCACTCTGCACCTGGGAGTACAATTTGGATGGTTCTTTGAGGAACAGGCCATTTATTCGTTTGACTTCTACCTACGTCCACATATATATCATCATCATAGTCATCACTAGTCACTCAGGGATTAGTATGACTGTCCTCCCTTTGGGTCCCTCTGGGTCCTCAGGTGGTCATAGAGGCCGATCCTGGAGCCACGTGGCTGATGAGCCTGCAGCCACCACACGGTCCTTGGCAGGGTGTGGCCAGAGTCCAATAACATGGAGAACCAAGATGATTAGTGACTACCCTCTGTTGCAGCCTTCATTCACCTTCATTGCTGATGTGACCTTTAGAAAACGTCCACCAGTTCCATCATTGAGGTCTTTGTTGGATCATGCTTCATCTGGAACATCCCCCTTGATCTATCCACCTTGCATGACCCTACCAGGAGTCAAGCTCCGGACAGCATAGCTCTTGGGATTATTGGTACACACAAGCTTCTCCACCACAGCAAGGTGGTGATCAAGGAGAAGTCCATGTGTGTATGTATGTACGTATGTATGTATTTATATATATAGCATCCATGTAGAAGTCCACGTAGAAGTCCATGTGCATGTGTGTGTGTGTGTGTGTGTGTGTGTGTGTGTGTGTGTGTGTGTGTGTGTGTGTGTGTGTGTATACATACGTATGTATGTATGTATGTATGTATGTATGTATGTATG